>NC_041384.1:694935275-694958602 GCF_002162155.2 Triticum dicoccoides
CGGGCGGCAGCGGTGAGGCTCAGGGCGGCCTCGGGCGGCGGCGGTGAGGCTGAGGGCGGCCTCGGGCGGCGGCGGTGATGCTGAGGGCGGCCTCGGGCGGCGGCGGTGAGGAGACGGCGGCGAGGGCGAGGGACGATTTGGGGAAGAATTGGTGGCCGGGGGGCGGGGGTGGGGGGAAACTGCTGTTTAAGTGAAAGGTAACGGTAGCGCGTTTCCGGAAACGCGCTATAGCTAAGTTAGCTATAGCGCGTTTACTGAAACCCGCTACTGCTATTCCTTTCTCCTTTTTTCCCTTTTTTCTTTTATTTTTCTTTACATTTTATTTTTTCCCTTTCTCCTTTTTCTATTTCTTTCATTTTCATTTACTTTTCTACTTGTTTTCCACTTTATTTTATTTCCGTTAGCAGCAGCGCTTTACACGTAAGCGCGCTGTAGCTAAGGAGATTAGCAGTAGCGCTGGGCCATTATAGGCGCTACTGCTAGGTTGGGCTAGCCATGTGCGCCCAGTTCAAACGTAGCAGCAACGCTTTTCACTAGTACGCGCTACTGCCAAAGTCATAGCAGTAGCGCGGTTTATTTACGCGCGCTGCTACTAAGTAGCAGCTGCGCTTGATTTTGTACAGCACTACTGGTAAAATTCTGTGTATAGGCTTTTCCCTAGTAGTGTTGACTCGGTTGGCACCTGCGGTGCAGGCAGGATACATGGACATGAGGGACTTGTACCCTATATGGTCTGGATTGCCAGATTGTATGGAGTGGCGCAATGTAGGAGGCATCACCCTCCTCGTGGTCCCCGTCTGCCACCACCTGTGGGACCAAGGCCACATCCGAGTCCCTATGGTCCGCAGGCTCCGCAGGACCGTCTGTTCCCAGATGATCATGTTCCACTTCTAGGCTTTGGTGGTGACTTTTATGAGGATTACTACGGAGCCGTATGAGCTAGTAGTAGTTCACTAGTATTGTAATAGTTGTATTCTCCTCAGTCCCGCGTGACCTGTGGGATACGACTTGGTGTGTATCACGCTCCGGAGGTGTAGAAAAATAATGTATAGGAGCTTGGAATGCCTCCGATGAGATGTAATGTATTTCACCGTAGTTGTACTCTAGCCTGGGCTTGTACTAAACTATGTACGGTGTGTATGACTAATGGTATATATATGGCAGTTTCTATATTACCATGTTGTGCAATGAACATCTTAGCATTCCATGTTATCCATTACATTCTGCACTTCCTTGCTAAGTTTGTGCCATCCTTATCTAAACCGTTTTCTTGTTTTCTCCTAGGATGGTCAACACCCGCAGCAACCCTGCTGCCCCGAAGCAGGGGGAAGCCAGTGCAGCTAGGGGTGAAAATCTGCCTCACCCGCCTTCTCTGGCCGAAATGATGCTGGAGGCTTAAAGAAAAAAGCGTGAGACTAACCGCTTGCTGGAGCGGATTGAACAGAACACTGCACGCGCATCAGCGAAATGACTTGGTGTTAATCAATGACTTCATCAAGTTGTACCCACCAAAGTTCAATCATTCCATCGAGCCCCTCGACGCGGATGACTGGCTCCGCAACATCACACACAAGCTACGTTCTGCTAACGTAGCCGAAGCTGATAAGGTTACCTATGCTGCCTATCACCTCGAAGGCCCTGCTAGCCTTTGGTGGGAAAACTTTGAAGCTATGCGCCCGGTCGGCCAAATCACTACTTGGGCTGAATTCAGTGAGGCTTTCCGTGAGCATCACATCCCGGAAGGTCTCATAGATCGCAAGAGGGAAGAGTTCTGCAATTTCACCCAAGGAAGACTGACTGTGGATGCATATATATAGTCGTGAATTTGGGAATCTGGCTCGATATGCTCCTGAAGAGGTATCCACCGATGCTATGAAGCAGCCAAGGTTCCGCAAGGGACTTAGCCCCGAGCTTCGTCGCGATCTTCGTCTGCAGGAGTGCACCTCCTTTCAGAAGTTGGTCAATAAATCCATCAGTGCTGAGATAGGCCAGTCTGACTATGATGCTTCACGCAAGCACTCTCATGATTTTGGCTCTTCATCCGGCTCTGGATCTCAGAAGCGCCGGGTGTGGATTCCTAGCACGGCACTGCCACCCAGGTTCATTCCGAGGCCATCCATTGAGGCGCCTCGTCCCAACCAGCAATTTGCACTGTCCAAGCCCTACGATGGTCCCGCTGCTAATGCCGCTCCATGCCCCAATGTTGTGACATGTTTCAAGTATGGAGATCCGGGTCACTATAGTCGAGAGTGTCCCCAGAACAACAACCCAATTAGTCTAGAAAGTCCATTGGTCATGGTAAGCTAGCGGGAAAGACATTCTACGCCAAGCCGGTCACCACTGCACGTGGCCATGTCAACTATATCTCAGCCGAGGAAGCTCGTGAGGATCCTAACTCGTCCTTGGTACGCTCCTTGTTAATTGCCATCCGGCATCTGTTCTTTTTGATACTGGAGCATCTCATTCATTCATATCTGAGAGCTATGCTCGATTGCATAAAACAACATTCTGTGACATGCCCACTACCATGGAAATTCAAACCCCTGGCTCTAGATGGAAAACTTCTAGAGTAAGCCATGGGAATGAAATTCTTGTTGATAGACTTGTCTTCCTTGCATCCTTAATAGCTCTCAAGTCCTCGGACATAAACATCATCTTGGGTATGGATTGGATGTCAGCTCATTATGCTAAGATTGATTGTGCCACTAGAACCTTTCAACTTACTCACCCATCGGGCAAGACAGTCAATGTCTTAACTCGAGTGGCCAAGCGCGAGCTTTACTCCCTAAATGCCAACCACCTTCCAGACATTGAAGATATTCCGGTAGTCTGAGACTTTCCGGATGTCTTTCTAGAAGAGCTGCCAGGTGTTCCACCTGACAGGGATGTCGAGTTTGTGATAGACCTTGTTCCAGGAACCGTTCCAATTTCTAGAAGACCCTATAAGATGGCACCCTTAGAACTAGCTGAGCTTAAGAACCAACTCGACGAGTCCTTGAAAAACAGTTTCATCCATCCTAGTTCCGCTCCTTGGGCTTGCCCCGTCCTCCTCTTCAAGTAGAAGGATGGAACGGATCGTATGGTTGTAAATTACCGACCTGTCAACTTGGTCACTATCAATAACAAGTATCCGCTTCCCAGAATGAACGATCTGTATGATCAGCTCGCTGGATCCTCGGTCTTTTCCAAGATGGATTTGAGGTTGGGCTACCATCAAATCAAAATCAGAAACAGGGACATTCCCAAAACGGCCTTTGTTACTCATTATGGCCAATACGAGTACACCGTCATGTCCTTCGGTTTAACCAATGCCCCAACCACCTTCTCCCGGTTAATGAACTCGGTCTTCATGGAGTATTTGGATAAGTTCGTCATAGAATACCTCGATGATATACTCATCTACTCCAAAAATGAAGAGGAACATGTCGAACATCTAAGGCTGGTATTGACGAAACTTCGAGAGCATCGCCTTTATGCCAAATTCTCCAAGTGTGAATTTTGGTTGCCAGAAGTGACCTATCTGGGCCATGTAATCTCTTAAGGGTACTGCTGTCAATCCCGAGCGAGTTGAAGCCGTCCTTGATTGGACTCCACCTGAGACGGTCAAGCAAATTCGGAGCTTCCTTGGCTTAGCGAGCTATTGCCGCCGCTTCATCGAGAATTTCTCCAAGGTTGCTAAACCTCTAACTGAACTCCTCAAGAAAGATAAAAAGTTCGAGTGGACCCCATAGTGCGAGTTCAGCTTTCAGGAACTGAAAAGACGCCTGACATCTGCTCCCGTATTGGTACCACCAGATTTCTCCAAGGACTTTATTATCTATTGCGACGCCTCGCGACAAGGACTGGGTTGCATATTCATGCAAGATCGTCAGGTAATTGCCTATGCTTCACGGCGATTACACCCCCATGAGGAAAACTATCCCACACATGATCTAGAGCTTGCAGTTGTAGTCCATACACTCAAAACTTGGCGACATTACCTTCTCGGTAATCATTGCGAGATCTTCACCGATCACCAAAGTTTGAAATATATCTTCACCCAACCGGATTCGAATCTCAGGCAGAGACGTCGGGTCGAGTTGATCTTGGATTACGACTTAGGAATAACTTACACCCCGGGCAAGGCCAATGTCATAGCTGATGCGCTAAGTCGTAAATCCTATTGCAACAACCTGATGTTACAGCAAAGTCAACCACTTCTCCATGAGGAATTTCGTAAGCTTAATCTTCACATTGTTCCTCGAGGATTCCTATCCACCCTTGTGGCGAAGCCTAACCTTACGGATCAAATCATAGCTACCCAGAAGCGTGATAAGGGCATATCCCAGATTAAGGAAAACATTGCTAGCGGAGTTGCTAGATGTTTTTCCATGGATGAGCGAGGTGTTGTCTTCTTCGAGAACCGCTTGGTGGTTCCCAAGAAACAACATCTACGCCAGTTGATCCTTAAGGAAGCTCATGAATCCCCTCTCACCATTCATCCTGGTAGTACTAAAATGTATCAAGACCTACGCCAGAGGTTTTGGTGGACTAGGATGAAGTGAGAAATTGCTCAATACATTGCTAGTTGCGATGTCTATCATGGTGCTAAAGCAAAGCATCAACGGCCTGCTGGCACCCTTCAACCTTTGGTCATTCCTGAATGGAAATGGGATAAGATCAGTATGGACTTCATTACTGGGTTTCCCAGGACCAAGAGAGGGAATAATGCCATCTTCGTCGTGATCGACCATCTTTCCAAAGTAGCCCATTTCCTACCTGTTCGTGAGAGTATCACCGCTAGCCAGCTAGCTGACCTATACATCTCCCGAATTTCATGGTGTCCCATTGGAAATTAACTCAAACCGTGGTAGTCTCTTCACCTCTCGATTTTGGGAAAGTTTCCAAAATGCTATAGGAACTCGTCTCTCTATTAGCACCGCCTTCCACCCTCAATCAAGTGTTCAAGTAGAGCGAGTCAATCAAATTCTGGAAGATATGCTCTGAGCTTCTGTCATCTCATTCGGAATGGGTTGGGAGAAATGCCTTCCATTCGCAGAGTTTGCTTATAACAATAGTTATCAAGCTAGCTTGGGCAAAGCTCCTTTCGAAGTTCTCTGTGGACGAAAATATCGAGCGCCTCTTAACTGGTCAGAAACCGGGGAAAGACAACTCTTTGGCCCGGATATGATTCAGGAAGCAGAAGAGTAGGTTCGCGTTATTCGTGAGAAATTGAAAACAGCCCAATCTCGTCAAAAGAGCCAATATGATCGTAAACATAAGCTCATGACTTATGAAGTCGGCGAGAAGGCTAACCTTCGGGTTACTCTGTTAAATGGAACCCATCGTTTGATATCAAAGGCAAATTGGCTCCTCGTTACATTGGACCCTTTCGCATTCTTGCCAAACGAGGAGAAGTTGCCTACCAATTGGAACTACCTCCGCATCTTTCCAGAGTTCACGATGTCTTCCACGTTTCTCAACTCAGGCGTTGCTTCGCGGATCCTATCCATGAGGTGGACCACGAAACGCTTAATCTACAAGATAACCTCTCATATTGGGAATATCTCGTTCGTATCCTTGATCAAGCCGAGCGTACCACTCCACACCATAACATCAAGTTTCTCAAGGTTCAATGGTCACACCATTCCGAAAAGGAAGCTACTTGGGAAAGGGAGGATTGTCTTCGACTTGAGTACCCCTCCTTCTCCCCGATGAGTCCTGAATCTCGGGATGCGATTCTTTTGAGTGGGGGTGAGTTGTCACATACCTGCTTTCATGTTATGCATTAGGGTTGGTTGAACTTGTGCATCATGTTTAAATTTCTTTTAAACTTGAAATGGGGGCTAATCAACCCCAACACCCCCTAAAAATGCTAATTTCCAACAATTGGAATTTCAATGAACCCAAAATGCCCTTCATAAAAGCCCACCATTTTTGGTCTTGATTAAAACCTTTGCCAAAAATGGTCTTGCAATTTATGGAGCCATTCTGGATTTTTGAAGAAGCCATAAGTATTCGAATTTGGGCATTTTAAATGCTATAAATATATAAAAGTGCTCAAATAATCTTGGAAGCATTTTTAGGCAGTTGAGAATATTCTCAAATGTGCCTCTGAATATTTCCAGAGTTTTTCGAAATGAAATAGTATTTATTCTATTTCAATACACAGAGCAGGAAATAAATAAAAGAGAAAACAAAAAGGACCAGAGACTTACCTGGAAGCCCACCAGTCGGCCGATCTAGGTGGCCCGGCCCAGCAGCCGCTCCACACAGCTGCTTCGCCTAGCCAGCGAGGCGAGCAGGTGCTCGACGGCGAGCACAGCAGCGCGCCACGTAGCACCCTGCCTCCCTGCCTCACTCCCTCGCCGCCCTGTCGACGTGGGACGAACCCCCTCTCTCTCCCGACCTCGTAGACACTCGGTCTCCCCTATGGCTCCTCTCTCTCGACCTCCTCGACATCGCCCGAGACGTCACCGTCGCTGCCGCTCGCCGCAGCCGCATCCAACACCGTCCCCGCGCCCTCTCACAATGTCCGGACGGTTCACCATCATCGACTACGTCGACCAGCCGAGCTGCACGACGCCGGAGCCCCTGCATCGTCCCCGCCACCGCTGTCTTCAACCTTCGGCCGCTGTTGATCGTCGGCGTCGATCGTCGTCGTCGATCCGCCGCACCCGAGCTTTCCCGAGCATGTTGACCGCCTTCGCAGCTTCCCCGTGAGCTGCTGAACCACCCTGTACCTTTCGTTTCGCCCCTAGAACGCCTCTTGTGCCCGAACGCGCCGCCGCCTGACCACGTCACTGGCGATGCTCCGGTGACCATTTGGTCATGGGCTTGTGCCCGTCACACTCTCCGCTCCGCGTAGATGCTGTAGGCGCTTTCGCCACATCGCCTGGGCCACCGCAGCCACGAGCACGAGCATGCCCGAGCCTCGGCCTCCGCCGAGCTCGTCGCCGGCGATGCTTCGGCTACTCCCCGGCCACGCCGTCACCGTGGTTGGATGCGGGCGAGCATCAGCTACCCGTAGCTGCTCTCCGCGCATCCAATGGTGCCCTGTGGGCGATTCCCGCAACGCGCCACCGCGTCTGGCCTCGCCGGCGGCTAAACGCTGGCAGGCTTTGACCCGCTGACCGGCGAGGTTGACTTTGCTGACACGGCTTGACCTCCCCCTCTCTCTCACTAACATGCGGGCCCCGCCCGACTAATTAGTCTGGTTAGTGCTAATTAACTAGGTTAATTTAGTTAGTAGTCACTGACTAGTGGGCCCTGCCCAATTAATTAGACTAACTAAACGTAGTTAGTGCACAGAGTCACTGACCAATGGGCCCCACTGGTCAGGTTTGACTGGCCCCTGGCGCCTTTGACTCGTTGACGTCACAATGACACAGTGCTGACAAAATTATTCATTTTCTGGATTTATTTTTATATAGGAAATTCCAGAAAATAGCCTAAACTTCTAAAAATCATAGAAAATCAACCATAGCTCCAAATCAAACAAATTATATATGAAAAATGATCAGAAAAATTCAATTTATCCATCTGTAATGGTTTCATGCATGACAAAACATTTTAACCTTGCTGAAACAAGCTAATACACTTATTATGCATAAGAGCTTAAGCTTTCATTTGAATCTTGATTCAAATGGAACCATTTCAACTTGTTTCACATTGCATTAGGCAGGACACATCATTTTGCCATGTCATAGCATGCATCATATTGTTGCATATTGCCATGTGTTGATTATACTCTGTGGTGTCTTTCCTGGTAGGTTCTGCCTCCGAGGATATCCCCGAGTATCCAACTGAAGGGCAGTACCCTACTACCACTCCATCAGGCAAGCAGCCCCATTGATCATATCGATAAAATCGCATGTTCTCGCCTCTGCTCTCATTTACTGCATTAATACAACAACGTTTCAAACTGCTATGTGCTACGGTAGTTGAACCCTTATCCTCTGCATGACCTGTCATTGCCACAGTAACTAGATGAAACCCACTAGCATGTGTAGGAGTTGATTGAGCCATGTATGTGTTTCCTACCTTGCTATGCCTGTTATGCTTAGAGTTGTGTCAGGTCTGGTTCATCTGGATGATGGGCTAGAGTGAAATGATTATGTTGGTAATGTGAGGGATGTGTTGAACATGATTTGGTAAAGGTATCGATGAGAGGCCATGTAGGAGTACATGGTGGGTTGTTTCATTCAGGCCGTCCATAAGAACTGAGATCTGTATGCATGATTTAAGATTCAGCTACTACCACACATTGGGCCCTGAAATATGATCCCGCTCGACTTACTGACCCATCTCGTCCTCTGTCCAGGAGTCGCAACTAGTTTCTGGTGTTTGTAGGTTATGTGTTGGCGGCCGTGCGTAGTGCTGACCCTAGGGGTGGGCTATGACACAGTAGATACACTGTGGCCGGGTATGTCGGGCGCCCGTTTGGCGTCTCGGGACCCTGTACACATCGTTGGCAGCCGTTGAGGACACCCCAGCCGGATTTCCTTGCGGATGGAACCTGAATAGGCGATAAACCTGGACTAGAGACTTGTGTGGTTAGTTAGGTCGTGGTCTACACCCACGTCGGCTTTCTCTTGAAGTCTGTCGAGCACATGTCGTGTGCAGACACTAAGTGGTGGAAACATGTGTGACGAAGTACACCCCTAGAGGGTATAAACTATTCGAATAGCCGCGTCCGCGGTAAAGGACTACTTGGTTGCCTATACAGTTCATAGACAAGTTAATGGTTACTACTAAAAGACTCAAGATAAGTGTGAGTACCGAGGATGGCTCTCTCGTAGGATGATGAGGGAGGATCTCTGGTGGAGTATTGTGTGGGTGATTAGTGGACTCGTGTGTGAAAACTATTTTACTAGTGGTGTCCCATAGGATAGCTTAGCCAAGAGTCAAAGTTGGCTTGCTGCAATAACTCCACCACCTTCTTGAGAATGAGCATGTATAGTAGGTTCTGATGTAAGACTTGCTGAGTACCTTTGTACTCATGTTTGCTTAATTACTATTTTTAGACGACAACACCGCCCCCTCCGATGGGTTTTATGTAGATCTCGACGTCGATGAGTGACTTTCCACCCAGGTGGTGATCCTGGCCATGGAGGGCCCTATGTAGATAGACAGGCTTCGAGAAGCCTTCTTGCTTTCTAGTGTCTGTACTCAGACTATTTGCTTCCGCATGTGCTTGTATGCTTGTATGACTTGAGTGTCGGGTCATGTGACCCCTACCTGTATGAACATGTTATGTATGGCTATCTGGAGCCTTTAAATAAAGTACTTGAGTTGTAGAGTTTTGTTGTGATGCCATGCTTGGTATGTGTGGGATCCGACAATCTAGTTGTTTATCCTTCGCAGCCTCTCTTATGGGGAAATGTAGTCTAGTGCCCCTTGAGCCATAGTAGTCCGCTACAGCCCGGTTCACCGGAGACCTGCTAGCCCAGCACTACTGATCAGGACACTTGACTGGCCGGCATGTGTTTCACTTCGTTCCTATGTCTGCCCCTCGGAGAAATGTCACACGGTGACTTCCGGAGTCTTGCCTAGCCTGCTACAGCCTGGATTCCCCGGAGTCCTGTTAGACCAGTGCTATAGCCCGGATTCACTCGATGATGACCGACATGCTCGATGTGATTCATGTATGCCTGTCTCCATATGTATGTGCCGCTTTGCGTTCACGACTAGCCATGTCGGCCCGGGTTCTCTGTCATATGGATGCTAGCGACATTATCATATACGTGAGCCAAAAGGCGCAAATGGTCCCGGGCCATGGTAAGGCGACACCTGTGGGGATACCGTGCGTGAGGCGGCAATGTGATATCAGGTGTTACCGGCTAGATCGATGTGACTTGGAATCGGGTCCTGACATACTGCTTCCTCCTATATATATTTATATACCCCGCAAACATCCAGGAGCACCACGAAACCCTATTTCCACCACCGCAACCTTCTGTACCCAAGAGATCCCATCTTGGGGCCTTTTCCGAAGCTCCGCGGGAGGGGGCATTGATCAGGGAGGGCCTCTACATCAACTCCATGGCCCCTTCGATGATGTGTGAGTAGTTTACTTCAGACCTTCGGGTCCATAGCTAGTAGCTAGATGGCTTCTTCTCTCTCTTTGGATCTCAATACAAAGTTCTCCTCAATTCTCTGGGAGATCTATTCGATGTAATCTTCTTTTGCGGTGTGTTTGTCGACATCCGATGAATTGTGGGTTTATGATCAAGTTTATCTATGAACAATTTTTGAATCTTCTCTGAATTATTTTATGCATGATTGGTTTATCTTTGCAGGTCTCTTTGAATTATCAGTTTGGTTTGGCCTACTAGGTTTTTCTTTCTTGCAATGGGAGAAGTGCTTAGCTTTGGATTTAGTCTTGTGGTGCTTGATCCCACTGACAGAAAGGGAAACAACACGTATTGTATTGTTGCCACCGAGGATAACAAGTTAGAGTTTACATCATATTGCATGAGTTTATCCCTCTACATCATGTCATCTTGTTTAAGGCGTTACTGTGGTCTTATGAAATTAATACTCTAGATGCATGCTGGATAGCGGTCGATGTGTGGAGTAATAGTAGTAGATGCAAGCAGGAGTCGGTCTAGTTGTCACGAACGTGATGCCTATATACATGATCATACCTAGATATTCTCACAATTATTCGCTTTTCTATCAATTGCTCGACAGTAATTTGTTCACCCACCGTAATACTTATGCTATCTTGAGAGAAGCCACTAGTGAAACCTATGGCCCCCGGGTCTATTCTCCATCATATAAGTTTCCAATCTATTTTATTTTGCAATCTTTACTTTCAATCTATATCTTAAAAATGCCAAAAATATTTATCTTATTATTATTATCTCTATCAGATCTCACTCTTGCAAGTGGCCGTGAAGGGATTGACAACCCCTTTATCGCGTTGGTTGCGAGGTTCTTATTTGTTTGTGTAGGTACGAGGTGACTCGCGCATGGTCTCCTACTGGATTGATACCTTGGTTCCCAAAAACTGAGGGAAATACTTATGCTGCTTTACTGCATCACCCTTTCCTCTTCAAGGGAAAACCAACGCAGTGCTCAAGAGGTAGCAGGTACGTGGACACACTCTCCCCTCTCATTGCTATGCATCTCCTAGGTAGATTTTGCGTGATCATACGAATTTTTTTGAAATACTGCATTCCCCAATAGTGGCATCAGAGCCAGGTCTATGCGTAGATGTTATATGCACGAGTAGAACACAAAGTGTTGTGGGCAATAAAAGTCATACTCCTTACCAGCATGTCATACTTTGATTCGACGGTTGAGGGATTCCGGGATTATGGGGTCCTCGGGCGTCCAGGCTATGTGATATGGGCCGGACTAATGGGCCGTGGAGATACAAGACAGAAGACTTTCCTCCGTGCCCGGATGGGACTGTCCTTTGCATGGAAGTCAATCCTAGCGTGCGAATATGAAGATTCCTTTCTCTATAAACCGACTCTATACAAACCCTAGTCCCTTCCGGTGTCTTTATAAACCAGAGGGTTTAGTCCGTAGGGGCAGACACAATCATAATTATACAGACTAGACAATTAGGGTTTGGCCATTACAATATCGTGGTAGATCAACTCTTGTAACCCCTATACTCATCAAAGTCAATCAAGCAGGACGTAGGGTATTACCTCCATCAAGAGGGCCCGAACCTGGGTAAACAACGTGTCCCTTGTCTCCTGTTACCATCGATCCTTAGATGCATAGTTCGGGACTCCCTACCCGAGATCTCCGGTTTTGACACCGACATTGGTGCTTTCATTGAGAGTTCCACTATGTCGTCGTCGAAAGGCTCGATGGCTCCATCAATCATCTACAACAATGCTTCCGCGAAGGAGATTTTTCTCCCCGGGCAGATGTTTGTATTCGGCGGCTTTGCAGTGTGGGCCAACTCAGTTGGCCACCTGAAGCAGATCGACAGCTATGCACCTGGTCACCAGATCAGTTTTGGAAACCTGAACTATGTCACTAATATCCGAGGAGACTTGATCTTCCCAGGGTTCACGGCCTCAACCACCGCTCCGGCCTTAGATCTAGAGCGCGTCATCTGGTCTGGAGACAGCAGTATAGAGCCCGCCGGACTCTCTGCGGCCTTAGAGCTCAACACCGAAAGAATAGCATCTCCGGCAACCATTGCAAGGCCGGAGTCTTCTCCGGATACTACTTCCGAACCCTGGAAGCCCGCGTCATGCGAGCTCGGCCCAGAAACTTCCGACCATGTCCAAACCCCGCTCTTAAAAGAGGCTTTGGACCAAATGCGATCCCTCGTCATCACAGAGGAACCGCTCCTAAACCACGCCCAACCCAGACTAGGGGCTGGAAATAGGGAATTTTACTTCCCACCCACCACCCACTTCATAGGCACTGTCGAGGACCTAACCGACCTGCTTGATTACGCCTTTGAAAACATCGATGGTATGGAAAACGATGTCGGAGAGGAGCAGGACCAACACCCGCCGGTCACCAGACGTTGGACGGCCACCTCCTTGTATGACGTATGCATGGTGGATACACCTAAAAACGACAACGACGATGACGAGAAAAACCCAGTTGTGGACTAACCTCCTGAGATACCGCCGAAACGTCGACATCAGCGGCGCTGCAGTAAGAACAGCAATACCGGCACCGAAGACAATGATAGTTTGGAGAACGCCAAAGACCAAGAAGACCCCATCGAACCAACATCCGAACAGGATGATCGGGAGGACGGGAAAGTCGACCCTGATGAACAAACAAGGAAAAACGACTCGGAGGACAACAATTATCTGCCACTCTTTGAAGACGATCTAAGCCTTGGTGACGAAGATTTTATCGACCCTCACGAACAAACAATGAACAACGACTCTATGTAACCCTAGATTCCCCCACCCTCAGTGTCTATATAAACCGGTGGGGTTAGTCCAGAAAGGACACGTTCATTACCATAGTCATACATGTTAGACTTCTAGGGTTTAGCCATTATGATCTCGTGGTAGATCAACTCTTGTAACACCCATATTCATCAATATCAATCAAGCAGGACGTAGGGTATTACCTCCATAGAGAGGGCCCGAACCTGGGTAAACATCGTGTCCCCTGTCTCCTGTTACTATCGATCCTTGACGCACAGTTCGGGACCCCCTTCCCGAGATCCGTCTGTTTTGACATAGACATTGGTGCTTTCATTGAGAGTTCCACTGTGCCGTCAACGAAAGGTTCGATGGCCCCTTCAATCTTCTATAGTGACGCTGTCCAAGGAGAAGCCTTCCTCCATGGACAGATTTTTGTGTTCGGCGGCTTCGTACTGTGGGCCAACTCGCTTGGCCATCTGCAGCAGATCGATAGCTACGCCCCTGGACACCAGGTTAGATTTGGAAGCTTGAACTACATCGCGGATATCCGTGGAGACATGATCTTCAATGGATTTGAGACCGCAACAATCGCCCCCTCGCCCCGAAGAACAAGACTTAAATCTGTCATCGGATCACATCCAGGAGATGGTCCCTGTTGCTGCAACAGCCTTAGAACCGGAGCCGCTCGCCCCATCTGAGGCCACGGAGTCCGCGGTGTTGGAGCCGCACACGCACTCGGCACCCCGCAATGTTTTAGTCAATGAAACTTTGGACTCATCCCCGGCTATAAGTCCCGGACCGGGTACGCCTGTGGACACCGAGCTAGATCGTTTGTCAATTTTCGAATTTTGCGCCGCAGACATCTTCCAGCACTCACCTTTGGGTGATGTGCTAAACTCTTTAAAGAACTTGTCCTTGGAAAAGTACTCACAACCGAACTATGTTCGGTTCAAGCTAGAGGATGACAATGGAGAATTTCGCTTCCCACCCGCCACCCACTTCATAGCCACTGTCGAGGACTTAACCGACACGCCCGCTTCCGGCTCCGAAGACATCAACGGTATAGACGACGATGCTGATAAGAATCACGGCCTAGACGCGCCAGTCATCAGGCGTGGGACGACCACCCCTTCATATGACGTGTACATGATTGATACACCTAAAAAGCCTTGCGGCAAGGACAAGGGAGATCTAGTTAAAACTCCTGAGACACAGCCCAAGCTCCGGTGCCCCAAACGCCGCCCCAAGTCACGCCGCGGCAACATAGGCACTGGAGAAAATAGTACTCCGGACGGTGCCGAAAGCAATGAAGACCCTATGGGAACAATATCCGAGTAGGAGGAACAGGAAAACGGGCAAGCCAGCCCCGATGAACAGGCCCCGACCAGCGACAATTCGGAGGACGACAACTACCTTCTGCTCTCCGAAGATGACGTAAGCCTCGGTGATGAAGACTTCATTGTAACCGAAGAGCCCCTCGAGCACGAGCGCTTCAAGCGCAGGATGATAGCTCTGGCAAGGAGTCTGAAAAAGAAGCAGCAGCAGCTTCAAGCTGACCAAGACCTACTCAATGACAGATGGACCGAAGTCCTGGTTGCCGAAGAATACGTCCTTAGTGGCCTAGCCAAAATCTACCCAAAGCACAGATCTCTATACCAGTCCGATGACGGGGCGTTGGAGCCCATACCATCGTCACACAATAGGGCAGGTCGCCGGCAGCTCTGTCCGGATAAAGAGGCAACTCAAGCCGAACACTAGACCGCCCCACCTTGCTGTAATGGCAAGAACAACACAGGTCACGACTACCCAAACAACCTATAGAGGGACTTGGACAATAGAGCAGGAAACGCAAGACCGATCCACGGATCATGAAAGCATGCTTTGACACGTGACGATGGCTACCTATTCGGACGTGTCACACCTCGACATGACCGAGCTGAAAACCGCAATGGGACTCCTTCGGAGTTACGTCGCAGTGTGGCCCAACATAGAGGCGTCGCACACCCGCTTTGCTTCACTGATGAAGTAATGGATCATGAATTCCCCGAAGGATTCAAACCCGTCAATATTGAATCATACGACGGGACAACAGATCCCACGGTATGGATAGAGGATTTCATCCTCCACATCCATATGTGTCGTGGGGACGATCTCCGCGCCATTAAATATCTCCCACTAAAACTAAAAGGACTAGCTCGGTACTAGTTAAATAGCCCTCCTGAAAACTCCATAGGCAGTTGGGAAGACTTAGAAGAGGCCTTCCTCGATAACTTCCGAGGAACACATGTCCGGCCACCGGATACCGATGACCTAAGTCACATCGTCCAATAGCCCAAAGAATCGGCCAGGGAGCTCTGGACTCGGTTCTTAGTCAAAAAGAACCAAATCATCGACTGTCCGGACGCGGAAGCCCTTGCGGCTTTCAGACACAGTGTCCGAGACGAATGGCTTGCACGCCACCTCGGCCAAGAAGGACCTAAATCCATGACAGCTCTCACTGCTCTAGTGACCCGCTTTTGCGTGGGAGAAGACAGCTGCTTGCTCGTAGAAGCAATAGCGGCAGCAACCAGGGCACCTCCAGAATCCGAGACGGCAACGGCAAACCACGAGGAAGCAAAAACAACAGTCGCAATGACAATGAAAGATCATGTCAGGACCCCGATTCCAAGTCACATCGATCTAGCCGGTAACACCTCATATCACTTTGCGGCCTCACGCACGATATTCCCACGGGTGTCGCCTTACCATGGCTCGGGACCATTTGCGCCTTTTGGCTCACGTATATGATAGTGTCGCTAGCATCCATATGACAGAGAACCCGGGCCGACATGACTAGTCCTGAACCCAAAGTGGCACTAACTTACGGGGACAGACATACATGAATCAACATCGAGCATGTCGGTTAGCTGCATGCGAATCCGGGCTGTAGCACTGGGCTAACAGGACTCCTGTGAACCGGGCTGTAGCAGGCTAGGCAGGACTCCGGATGTCACCGCGTGACATTTCCCCGAAGGGACAGACATAGGAACGAAGTGAATCACATGCCGGCCAGTCAAGTGTTCCGGAGCAGTAGTGCTGGGCTAGCAGGACTCCAGTGAATCGGGCTGTAGCGGACTACTATGGCTCATGGAAGCACAAGACTACATTTCCCCATAAGAGAGGCTACCAAGGATGAACAACTAGGCTGTCGGATCCCACACATACCAAGCATTTCAATCATACACACAATATGCTCGATATGTGTAAATACAACATGGCATCACAACATAACTCTACGACTCAAAGTATTTATTCATTAGGCTACGAGGAGCGAGATATTACAAACATGGGTCTCATGACCCAACATTCAGAGCATACAAGTCAAAGCACACGCGGAAGCTTGACATGTCTGAGTACAGACATCTACAAATGAAAAAGACTGAGAAACCTGACTATCTAAAAGATCCTGTAGAGGGCACAAGATCGTAGCTGATGTATCAAGCTAAACATTGAAGTCCACACAGAACTACTAGCGAGAGTGAAGTCTCTCTGCAAAAACATAAAATAAGCAAACATGAGTACAAATGTACCCAACAAGACTTACATCAGAACTAACTACATATGCATCGGTATCATCAAAGGGGTGGTGGAGTTTGACTGCAGCAAGCCAGCTTTGACTCAGTGGCTATCCTAAACTACGACTGCAAGTAACTCTTTTGAGGTGGCGCACACGAGTCCACATATTCACCATATCAATACTCCACTATGGATCCGCTCCCGTCTCCCTACGAGAAGGCCATCCATAGCACTCACGCTTATCTTGCGAGTTTTAGAGTATCCACTTTCACTTGTCTATGAACCATGCAAGGGGTCCAAGTTTCCGTATCCGAGGAATCCGGCTATTCGAATAGATAATGATAACCCTGCAGGGGTGTACTTCTTCACACATGCTCTCACCACTTACCACCATGTACACATCGTTTATCTCGGCAACCTTCAAGCGGAAGCCTGGAGAGGGAGTCGGCCATGACCTGACTAACCAACAAGTCTCTAATCCAGGTTTATCGCCTATTCGGGTTCCATCGGCAAGGAGATCCGGCCAGGGTGTCGCTCACGACCCCAAACGATGTGAGCAGGGTTCCCAAGACCACCATCCGGGTGCCACTTGGTACACCATGCCACTGTGCCTTGTCTGTCCCAAGCCCACCTGTACCGGGTGCCACTTGGTAGACTACTAACACTACCTACAAACACCAGAAACTAGTTGCAACTCCTGGACAGAGATCTTGTTGATTAATATGTCGAGAGGGGCACTTAAGCATTCCAATGCGTGGTAGTAGCTGTTCATGGATCACAAACACAGAACTCAGTTCTTGAGGACGGCCGCAATGAGACAACCCACCATGTACTCCTACATGGCCTCTCACCGCTACCTTTACCAAATCGTGTTCACACACTTAGCCACACATAGTAGGACATGTTCACCACATTCCAATTCATCCCCGATGAATCGAACCTGACTCAACTGTAAGAAGTAGCAGGCATGACAAACAAGCATGAATGAGTAGGCACATCAGGGCTCAAACAACTCCTACTCGTGCTAGTGGGTTTCATCTATTTATTGTGGCAATGACAGGTCATGCAGAGGAAAGGGGTTCAACTACCGCAGCATGTAACAGTTGAATCGCTGTTGTCCTAATGCAGTAAAAGAGAGTAGGAGCGAGAGAGTGGGATTGTATCGGAATGAACAAGGGGGTTTTGCTTGCCTGACACTTCTGAAGAGGAACACACTTCATCGGTGTCATCGTTCTTGTCGTCGGTACAACGTCTATCGAGAGGGGACAACCACCGGCAATAGAGAAGGAACACAATAAATGCAATGCACAACATGATGCATGATAATGACATGGCAATAAGTTGTTGATTGAGCTAATGCAACTAGCAACACAATTAAATGAAGTTGGTTTGAACCCAAAGTTCAAATTCAAACTCCACATGTCGTTATTTAAATACCGTTCATTTGATTTGTCCTAAAAAGTGTCCTTAAGTTGTTCTAACATGCATGAAAATAGCATAAATGGATAGATTGGATTTTTCTGATAATTTTTCATATATAAATTATTTCATTTGGAGTTACGGTAGAGTTTATATGATTTTTAGAAGTTTAAAACATTTTCTGGAATTTCCTGGATTAAATTAAACCCAGAAAATAGCTTATTGCGGGTCCAGGTCCAGGTCAAACCTGACCAGTGGGTCCCACTGGTCAGTCTCACAGTGCTGGCTCGAGTCACAGACAGGTGGGGCCAGTCAGCGGTGATGTTAGCGGGTCAACTGACGTGTGGGGTCCATGTTGGTTAGGTTAAAATTTAACAGGGGTTTACCCCGCAGTTAACTAGGGGGGTGGGGCCGGTCTGTCAGTGGCACATGGCGAGATTAACGCACTAATTAGCCTCAAGCTAATGACGGCCACGTCAGCTGCCGGTGTTTAGCCGCCGGCGACCAAATCCGCGGCGGAGGAAGTCGGGATTTCGCTACAGGGCCCTATTTGGCGCGCGGGGAGCATCTACATGAAGCTGGCACTACTAGGAAAAGGGCTATAGATGGAATTGACAGTAATGGCGCACCAGACATGTGGTGCACCATTACTATATACTAATGGCGCACCATGTGTTGGTGTGCCATTAGTGTGGAAGACACTAATGGCGCACCAGGCACACGGTGCGCCACTAGTAACAACATGTTTTTTTTCATTTTTTCAAACATACTAATGGCGCATCCGGGCAGAGTGCGCCATTAGTAGTTAGAACTACTAATGGCGCACCAGCCATAGAGTGCGCCACTACTGTATTTTTTTACTTTTTTGCAAAACTACTAATGGCACACCGTTGCATAGTGCGCCATTACTAGTTTAAACTAGTAATGGCGCACTGTGCCACGGTGCGCCATTAGTATATTATTTTTTACTTTTTTGCAAAACTACTAATGGGCATGTATGTGTGGTGCGCCATTAGTATGTTGGGTTACTAATGGCGCATGTCTGTGTGGTGCGCCATTAGTAACCTGGGACCAGCTAGATATTTTTGGACAGCCACACCCACACACTCACTTTCCCCATTTCATTCCCCCCACCTCCTTCGTTAAGCTTGTCGGCTGCCTCCTCCTCCTCACCTCATTTGCACCATAGATTCATCAAAATTAAGTGTTAAAATTACCTTTTTTTGATAGGTAAGTAAGGGGAAAGCTATCTTCATGTTGTAGATCTACTTTTTTCTCCCTAGCTCGCTCCAACAACGTGCACATGCACTTTTTGTGGCCTAGCTAGATATATGTATGTTTGTGGTGTTGCATATATGTTTGTGTTTGCAGGTACCGGTATTTGAAATGCGATAGTTGCCAATATTTTGCCGGAATGTTGATTCATTTCCGTTTCGGCGAGAATTTTGGCACTATGCATTCTTTTTGGTCCTATTTTTAGGGAAAGTCATGCCAAATTTTTTCTTGGTTCGAAAATATCGTTTTGCTCTACCCCGTAGGCGACCATGGTCCCCACGATGATCGAAGGCATCGTGAATAGGTTTTTGAGCTGTGCGAAGGCCAAGATTCTTCAAAAGAACGAGAAGAAGATAAGATGTCCATGTCGAAGATGCAAGCTGAAGAGCCTTATTGCGGACCCGGATTCCGAGCAGGTGCGGGACCAACTGCTCTTGCGTGGTTTCATGGACGGCTATCGGTGGCAAGGTGATGAAGATGACTATGAAGTCGCCCATGGGGGCCGGGCAAGAAATGAGGAAGGCCACCAAGACAACCACCGCGACTCAGGCGGGCGAGAAGACGAAGAATCTCTAGGACATGATCACGACGGTGATGCTGTACACAGTCATCATGTAGAAGATGCCGGACATGATGATGAGGAAGATGCCGGAGCAGACGAAGGGCATGATCATGAAGATCTAGATGCCGAAGGAGCAGACGACGATGGACCATCGATGGGCTGGGTGCAGGACCCTCATATTCAAGAGCTGCTTCTCAAGCAGACGGATAACGCAAGAGCTACCGCCCGAGAGAAAGCCAAGCTGGATCAACTGGAGATAGACGCGGTTACTCCATTGTATGAAGGATGCAGACCCGAGGATACCCGCCTGAAAGTAACGCTCATGGCTTTGGAGATGAAGGTAAAACACAAAATGACCGACGCATGCTTCGACGAGAACATGTCATTCTGGCACGAACGTCTTCCCAAGGGGAACAAGTGCCCGTCCAGTTTCGAGGAGGCGAAGAAAGTCATGTGTCCTCTGGATTTACCGCACGTGAAATACCATGTCTGCATGAACAATTGCATCATTTATTGGGGCAAGCATGCGAAGTCTACCATATGTCCGGTGTGCGGCGTCACTCGACACAAGAAGAGGAAGAAAGCTCCTCGAAAAGTGGTGTGGTACTTTCCGATCACTCCTCGTCTGCAGCGGTATTTCGCGGACCCTAAGGTAGCAAAGCTCCTGCATTGGCACACGGATAGGGAGGAGAAGAAGCGAGAAGATGACGCAAATGATCCGGAGATAAATAAAAAAGACAAGATGCTGAGTCACCCTAAGGATGGGAGCTAGTGGCAAGCGTTGAACTTCGAACATCCAGAATTTGGGAAGGATCCAAGGAACATCGTGCTGGGCGCGAGCACCGATGGAGTCAATCCGTTTGGCAGCCAGGGAAGCACACATAGCACCTGGCCTGTGTTTGTGTGGATGTACAACCTTCCCCCCTGGTTGTGCATGAAGAGGAAGTACATTCACATGAGTATGCTAATTGAAGGGCCGAAACAACCAGGGAACGACATCAATCTGTATCTGGGGCTGCTGAAAGAGGAGCTAGATATGCTGTGGAAAACGCCAGCCAATACATGGGACGCCGCAGAGAAAGAATATTTCCCTATGAGAGACGCACTGCTCATGACGGTGCACGACTATCTCGGTTACAGATATCTCGCGGGGCAGGTGGTCCACGGATTTTCTGGATGCGTCAGGTGCATGGATGACACAACGTATCACCAACTAGATAGAGATCCCGGGTCTTCAAAAACCGTGTTCATGGGACATCGAAGGTGGCTTCGCGACGATGACCCATGGAGGAAACACAAGGATCTCTTCGATGGTGAAACCGAACTCCGAAGACGCCCGCGTACGAGGAGCGGCGAGGAAATAGACGTGCTGTTGAAAAATTGGAAAGATTTCCCACTGCCGGGAAAGAAGCAAAAGGTGCCAGAATCGGGAAAGAAGCGAAAGGCGCTAGAGCCGCTGCTGAAGGTATGGAAAACGAGGTCTGTTTTCTGGGACTTGCCGTACTGGAAGATCCACCGTGTGCCTCACAGCCTTGATGCCATGCATATCAAGAAGAACGTGTGCGAGAGTCTGCTTGGTACCCTGCTCAACATGCCAGAGAGGACCAAACATGGGCTGAAAGCAAGGGCCGACTTGAAATCAATGGGCATCAGGGAGGAGCTTCACGCTAATGATGATGATGATGATGATGATGATGATGATGATGATGATGATGATGATGAGGCGAAGCAGGACACAGAAAGTCATCGCAAAGGCAAAAAGGCCAAGAAGACCGGAAATTACTACCCGCGTGCTTCACTCTAAGTCAGGAGGAGATCGAGCAGTTTTTCACCTGCCTCATAGGAGTAAAACTTCCTTACGGTTACGTGGGGAAGATAAGCAGATACCTTGACCTAGTGAAGCAGAAGTTCAGCGGGATGAAGTCTCATGACCGTCACGTGCTGATGACGCAGATACTTCCAGTTGCAATCCGTGGGATCATGGACACGCACGTCCGTGAAACGCTATTTGGCCTGTGCAACTTTTTCGACATTATCTCTCGGAAGTCGGTTGGCGTGAGGCAACTCAGAAGGCTACAGGAAGAGATCGTGGTGATACTATGCGAGCTTGAGATGTACTTCCCGTCCGCATTCTTCGACGTTATGGTGCATCTGCTGGTCCATATCATGGAGGATATCATCCAACTCGGGACGATGTTCCTGCACAGCATGATGCCGTTCGAAAGGATGAATGGTGTCATCAAAGGATACGTCCGCAACATGTCACGTCCAGAGGGAAGTATAGCCAGGGGCTTTCTGACCGAAGAGTGCATCTCCTACTGCACAAATTATCTAGGCATCGAGAACCCCGTAGGTCTGCCTATCAACAGGCACCTCGGCAGGCTCGCTGGATGGGGTCACCATGAGGGTCGCTGCGAAATGCATGTCGACTTCGAGGGACGACTCGCCGACTTTGGAAGAGCAAACCTAGTCGCGCTACAACACATAGACGTGGTCGATCCTTGGGTGGTAGAGCACAAAACCTTTATTGAGAAGACATACAATGACCGAGGCCAACAGAGGACGGACGGAGATATAATCAAAGAGCGGAACTCATGTTTCACGCGTTTGTTCAAGCAGAAGCTTCTGTCGTACCCTTTACATGAGGACTCTTCCGCAGAAGAACAACTCATATTCGCCTTGTCACAGGGCGCCGAGCACAACCTGATGACCTATGTGGTGTACGATATCAACGGCTACACATTCTACACCGAGGACAAGGACATGAAGAGCGATGGTTATCAGAACTCCGGGGTAACGATGAAATCCTACACCGATAACGACAAGGATAGATACTACGGAAGGATCGAGGAGATCTAGGAGATGAGCTACGCTGAGAGAAGGTCCTGATGTTCCGTGTCAGATGGGCCAAGAGTGTCCTAAAAGAAGACCGGTATTTCACCACCATGGTTATACCCGAAGCCAAATCCAAGACCGCGGGTGCAAACGTCACCACGAAAAATGAGCCATGGGTACTGGCTTCCCAAGTGGACCAATGCTTCTTCATTACCGACCCGTCAAAGCCCAGTCGTGTTGTCGTGAGGAGAGGCAAAATGAAGATCATCGGAATGGATGGAGTAGCCAATGAGCAAGACTTCGACAAGTACTGTGACCCAAAGATCGAACATGACGACGACGATGAAGTAGCAGCATACACCACAAGAAGAAGCAGGACCACCCTACCTAAAGGACGTCCGTTCCACAGAAGAACTCCATTTGCAAAAAAGAAGGGCAAGAAGATTATGAACAGATAGCTAGCTAAGATCGACTGTATTTAAATCGTAGTCTTCATTTCTCGGTTGTATTTCATGGGCACTTTTTGATATCATGAATATTTTTAAATTTCATGGGCACTTTTTGAATTCATGAATATTTTTTCAAATTTGATGATATTTTTTCATATTCAATATGATAAAATATTGAATATTCATGAGGACACTCGATCTTGATCCCCCTCCATCTCGATCTCGATTCCCCCTCGATCTCGATTCCCCCTCCATCTCGATCTCGATGCCCCTTTATCTCGATCGATATCCCCCTCCATCTAGATCTCGATCCCACCCGCACCCTCCCCCGCTAGCTCCACCGCCGCCGACGACCCACCGCACCCTCCCCCGCTCCACCGCCGCCGA
>NC_041384.1:694958844-694959351 GCF_002162155.2 Triticum dicoccoides
ATTTAAAAATAATAATAATAATAATAATAAAGAGTAGACTACAATTGTTGTTAAACAACAATTATTACTGTTTCATATTCATATTCATTTTCTAAAAAAATATTACATGCAACAAAAAATAAAAATAAATTACTTATGGCGCACCTCCGGCTAGTGCGCCATTGCTATATATATAAAAAAAGATTACTAATGGCGCACCTCTGCCTGGTGCGCCATTGCTATGTAAAAAAAGATTACTAATGGCGCACCGACCGCGGGTGCGCCATTAGTAAGATTCCGCGCTAGCTAATTCCCTGCCTCTCACCAGATCCCATTCGTCCCTCTCCCGCACCAGATCCACTTCCCCCCGCTGCCCCGACCCACGCCGCCGCCGCCCCGACCCCCGCCGGACTCCACCCCCGCCGCCCCCGCGCCCTGACCCCCGCCGGACTCCACCGCCGCCTCCCTTGCGTCCGGCCTCCCTCGCGCTCTGTGGCTTCCTCATCTTCCTCAACGTCTTCGCCTTCC
>NC_041384.1:694959549-694983377 GCF_002162155.2 Triticum dicoccoides
TATGCCGGGGCTAACGGCCCCTTCTCTGTCTCGCAGGGCAAGGTCTCCGGCACCTCTACGACACCAACGCCTCCACCGTCTACGGCATCTGCGCCTTCTTCGTGCTCCTCCTCGCGCAGCTGCTGGTCTCTGGCGTCACCCGCTGCCTCTGCTTCGCCGTCTTCGCCGTCACCCGCTGCCTCCTGCCCCGCCCGCTCGCCGGTCGGTCCGCACCCTGCGCCAAACTACTTGTCGACCTCCCGGGTTCTGCTTTGATCCTTGCTTGCTTGTGTACAAAGGGTGCCCTGCCCTGCCCTGCTCCTTGCTTGCAAAAACATGTCATGATACTTTCAGTACAAAGGGTGTCTTGCAGAGAAATAAACACATCAATGCCTTTAAATGGTGCACTCTGTAAGAAATTAATAACCTAGCATCACAATTTAGAAATACTCCTGCTACTCATGTAGGTGCTCCATGAGTTTTTTTGGTTTTGTTACTAGTAGATAGGTTGATAAGGAGAACTGCATATTTGACAGGCACAATGTCCTGTTTTTTTAGTAGGAGCACATTTTACATACAGTTTGGAGTACTACTTGCCGAATCTGAATGAATGCTCTGTCCTGAATATTTGGAGTACATGATTAACTGATGGTGCCATTTGGAGTACATTTGCTTGTGGTAATACATTCTGTAATTTTGAACTTGCTACTCCACGTGCTTGCTGTTAGTAAATTTTAAACTTGATATCATGGAGTAACTTGTTCCTACCAATGAATTTATAATTGCACACACACATACTTGTTCAGCAGAAAATGAATTTTACAAGATATGTACTGGTCGATATTATTTGCTGCATTGACAGTGCTATTGTGCTAATCTTCAGTTAGGAGTTTACTGAAACTGTTGTATTCTGTAACTACTGCTAATATTCAGTTAGGAGTTTACTAAAACTATTGTATTCTGCAAATGCTGCTAATCTTCAGTTAGGAGTTGGGAGTTGTCTGGACTATTGTCTGTATTAGATATAAGTAGAAGGAGTTGAATAGAAGTACTAGTTGGTACTTGCATTATGCATGTTGCATAGTTGTAGTCAAGTGATTGTGTCATGGTTTTGGTTCTATTTTTAAAAAGGAAAGCCAGTTGTTCCGGCTTCAAGAAAATATTTTCTCAGAATATTACTGCTAAGCCCAAGCTTGTTAATCAGCATGTACATTTCTGTCATATATTGCTAATGTCTGCTCAGATGTGTGCTTGCTATTGTCACCTATCTTTTTTTCTTCTACATGATATGGAACCTTATGATACTGCACCAATAGCCTTTGTGCATCCAAGTTATCAAACTATGTGAACTAGAAACATAAATAGAGAGAATTGATCATTACTTTTCTGAACTGTCGCAGAAGCCTCAGTAATTCTTTCAAGTTCGTACATTAAAAGGCTTGTTTCACAATTTCTGAATTACTTGTGATGCCTCTAAATTACTTGTGATCACATTGAGAAAGACTTGCAAAGATGATGAATATCTTTTACAGAAAACAATTTCTGTAAACACGTCAGTTACTCTCCTAGTTTGCTGGGTTTTGTCTCCGACCATTGTGTTGTGATGAATTTGCAGGTACCCCGAGAGGCCCTTGAGTTTGCCAGAATGTCGATTAACTTCCGTTCCGGCAAATTCGGGTACTCCATATGTCCTATTTTCAGCAAAGGTCATGCTGAAATTTCCCGTGAATTTTAGCATGACTTTGAATTTTCCCTTGAGGCCCAAGTGATTAGGCCCAACTTAGAATTCTCCTTAGCATCGATAAACCCTAGATGATAAACCCAACATAGGTGGCAATAGAGCCAAGTGATTAGTGCCAAGTGATTAGGCCCAACCTAGGGTGCCTCGGCATCGATAAACCCTAAATGATGAAAACTTAACTTGGCTTCTATAGGGTGCCTCGGTGTCGATGAGAACCTAAATGATGTACGCTTAGGCTTTTAGGGTGCCTCGGCGTCGACAAACCCTAAATGATAAAAGCTTAGCTTTTAGGATGCCTCGGTGTCGATCAACCCTAAATGATGAGACCATGATCTTGTTCCTTGACAATAACCAACTTTTTGACCAAACTTTTTTCCTATTTAGAGCGAAACATGGCCCACAACGATGAGGCCGGCGGTTCGGGCTGCAAGCAATTATGGGAGCTGTCCCAGGAGGTGGAGGAAGAACCTCACCGCTATGAGGACGCCACGGAAGACACCGATCCTGACTACACAACCCCTAGTGGCATCGGGGATGACACTACTGATGATGGCGCCACGGATGCCACCACTGATGATGGCGGCGCACACACAGATGGCAGCCAACCGAAGAGGCAACGGAAGGACCGGCGCCCGAACGTGCTCGACACCGTCAGGGAGGAATTTACTGAAGTGAACTCCGACGGGCATCCAACGGTGCCCAAACACGTAGTCAAGGTGTACTCGATTCAGCTCGGGTGCATTCTCTGGAGCACCGCCTCGATCAACACCGAGAACCTAAGGCATAAGGACCGAGGGAATTTGCGCAACCTCCTCTTCACGAAGCTGCACGAACGATACAAGTTCCCTGCTGAGTTCGCAAACACACGCCTCTCGGGTAATAAAGTAAACGGTGCCGCCCTCACGATGATGAGCACGGCCCTGTCTACTTGGAAAAGCACGATGAAGGCAATGATTGACAAAGGTGATAGTTATGAGAAGATCAAGGCGAAATATCCTTTGATTAGCGAAGATGACTACAAGGAGTTCAAGATCAAGTGCAAGAGCCCCGCAACCTCCGAATCAAGTCAGCGGGGGAAAGAAATGCGGCAGTTGAACATACGGGTCCACCAACTCGGTCCCGGCAGTTACAGAGTGGAGCAGCCTGTATGGGACAAGGAGGACGCGGAGCATGCCGAGCAAGGCCTACCGCCCCGCTTCGAGAAATACAGTGACAAGCAGACCAGGAATTTTCTCAGGGCCCGGTACAAGGAGGACCCGGTAACAAAGGAGCTTACCACGGATCCAAAGACCAAGGAGCTTGAGCTTGTTCTGGTAAGGAATACACCCCCGCATAATTAGCTCCATATGGTTGCATTCGAATTAATCCCCAATATTTCTAAATGGTTCACGTTCCTTCTGCAGGACAAAGAAAGCAGTAGCGCAGGGTCGTCTCAGAGCTCCCCTTTCGACACCCCTTTGAATAGGGCGTTGAACGTAATGAAAAACAGGGATAAGCTCAATAAGCCGACGTCAGCTGGTCATGTGGCCGACAAAGGCTTTTCCACAAAATGGTCGTCATACTATGCCGCTGGTGGGCGAAAGGAGAAAAAGACCAGCTCGGAAAGCCAGTCGCACGAGGTTGAAGCACTCAAGGCGCAAGTGGCGCGGATTCCAGATGGTCCAGGAGCAAGTGCAACAACAACTGGGATCGACGCTCACCGGCATTATGCCTACCTTGATTCATGGGATAACGACGTGGATTGCGGGTGGCCAACAGGGGCCGCCCCGATTCCCAGCTTCATGGCCAGCAACTCGCACAATGCGCAGGCGGCGCCATTGGTGTCTCCGGCGGCGGCGGTATTGGTGTCTCCGACACCGGCATTGGAGCTTAATGCACCCGGGTGTACGCTGGCCGGCACCTCGCCAGCAAGCGGCCCCTCTGTCAGTTGCATGCCCGCCGTTGGCGGTGCCTCAACATTAGCCGAGCTCGACGGCATCACGGTAACTAAGCCTCTCGGCCAAGGACTTCATCTCCTTGCCTTTTACTGGGCATCCCTGACGCCCTACATGTTTTCGCAGGGCGCCACCGACGTTCCTTGCACTCTCCTGCACTTCATGGGCGGCGAGTTAGTCGATGTCGCCAAGGGCGGAATTGTTCAACCGGGCAACCCCGTGTTCCACGGTAATCCGATGCCACCCACAATGTATAGGGTTGAAGTGGTTCGGCTGCTGCCAGGCTGCGACGAGCTGTTACCTCCGATTCGACACGCTGGGGCCGACGAAGAAGATGATATGACCCTAAGCGCCTGCGTAAGCTGGCCCCTGCTTTGGCCGAAGAGCCAGATTCATTTGGGGGCAGGGGACTCCACCCCACAGACAAGACCGCCAGTCGTGCCGGCGCCAAGCCATGGCAAGAACGCCGCAACACTATCGGACATGCCGGACATCCCTATGGCACATGATCCGGACATGCATATGGCACAGGATCTGGATGACGACGACAACGATGATGGTACATTTACCAACGTCGATAAGTACTTTGCCGAACATGGGTACGGTGACGAGTTCTGCGGGCCTCCTTCTCAAGAACCCAAACAAGACGACCGCGATCTAGCTGGTACGGCGGAGAAACCCAATTGCAACTGGCGTCGTCTGGCGTTCAGTTCTCAGGAGACGCCTCCAGCTGCCGCCTTCACCGAGCCTCAGATAGCGGAGGTGCCAAATATTATCACCCCAACACGCTCAAGAAGGCGGTCTGTGAGCAGAACTCGGTCCCATTACAGCAGATCAAGAAGAAGGGCTGGAAACGGCAGACTAAAAAGGGCGCCGGTGCGAGCCAGCCGGTACCGAGTATGATTCGTGCTCAGGACGGGCCACCTTCACCTAAGGATATCTCGAGGAGGGTGCATGTGGCGGGTAGGGCCATGCTACCGACAAATATGCTCAATGCTGCAACCGGTGCTATGGGGAGTCTACATGACAGTGTTCTTTCTTTCGAGAAGCAGCATCTCAGAGAGAATGATGTGGCATACCCGGTTTTCATGGCCAAGGTTCCAGAGGGCAAGGGCTTTGTGGATGGCGCCATCGGGGGTACGATCGTCCTGCGGGTTGTTGACATCTTTGCTATGTTCAACCTTCATCCGCTGTACTACACCTTCGTTTGGCTGTTTTCGCTGAGTATGGAGATGCGGATCATTAGAGACAAGACCCCGGACATCGTGATCGTCGAACCCTTCTACATGCATGCCAAGCTCTTGAGCAGCGCTGGGGACCGCCAAGTCGCGAGTTCACACCTCGAAGACGTCATTCTGGCAAACCCAGATAAGGATAACTTCCTTGTGGCTTACTTTCCCGAGTAAGTCATCCCTTAACCGGCCCGTAACATATGATTTCTTAGATTTTGATCGTTCTTTTTTTTCTAACATTCCGTGTTCTGTGAAGTGACACACATTGCACACTCATCCTCTTAAGACCGAAATATTCCATGGCCACGTATTTCGACCTGAACCGTAACTCCAAGATAGACTACACAAATATCAAGAATGTTCTTGATGATGTTCTCCCCGGCTACGCCAAATCTGGAGGCACCTTCACCAGGGAAGTTCGTAAGTACGACAAGCACGTGTTCACCCACAATACGATGTTCTATTGTGTCAAGCAGCCGCCTGACGGTCAGAAGGATGCCTACTATGCCCTCCATCACATGCGGGCGATCGTAAGGGACCATCATCATCTTCTGCTACCAAATAATCTCAAAGATTGGGCCGCGAGCTTGTCGGCTATCCAGGATGCGGACATCAGACAAGAATTCTTTCGCATCCTGTCGGAGTTTGCGGACATCATCCATCAAGATGTCCTTCATACCTCGGGGCAGTTCTTCCTCAGATATCAACCGTCCAACATTGAGATAGACGGAATGCTACAAATGCAGGCTAACGACGCCCGCGATTTCATGACCATCACAACAGATGGCGGCTTCATCCACGCTCCAGTCCATGAGTCGAGTCGAAAGTAGTGATGTGTAGTTCTGAAACATTGATTGGCTCATGTTGTAATTAAACTTTAATGAATTGTATGTCTCTTTGGTTTGGACAGTCGTTCAACTTAGATGTAACCGATGCTATTTATTAGTAGGACCATGAAACGTGCTATTAATGTCTTGCTTTTCTCTTCCAATCCTTTTGTTGCGTACTTATATATTTCTTATGTATGTATTGTCTGTTGTTTGGCTTGTGCATAGAGATGTCGTCGTATGTCGTGTACAAGGGTAAGGTTCCCGGAGTCTATGATGACTGGGAGGAGTGTCGGAGACAGGTTCTCCATTTTAGCGGTAACATTTACAAAGGGTACACCACTAGGGCGGAGGCGGAATCTAGATACGCCCGCTATCTAGCAGGAGAGAGGAGGGAGCGTTGGAGGAACCGGATGAAGACTAGTTTCATCGCGATGATGCTCATCGTGATGACCGCAGCTCTCTTCTATGTGCTGGTAGTTTAGATGATCGATATCGACTTGTAATGTGAAGACAAACTCGATACTCATGGTCTCGAGACTTGTAATGTTTTATCTTTGTTCAGTCTTTTGAATTCGGAGACTAATATGATGAATTGTATTCGGAGACTAATCTTCTATTGTATTCGATGAATCTGCTGTTGCTGTGTGCTACTGTCTATATTCTGTCAAATAATATATTTTGTAACCTGTGCAAAAATCAGAAAAGTAAAAAAAATAAAACCTAATATTCATACTAATGGCGCATCACTACAGAGTGTGCCATTAGTATGCCAAAGTATACTAATGTTGCATCATCAAACAATGCGCCATTAGTATGCCAAATATACTAATGGATTATCCATCCGCAGTGCGCCATTAGTGTGCCAAAGCACATGGTTAAATATGGCCCCTGGGAGGCATACTAATGGAGCATGGTGTTATATACTAATGGCGCACTGGGTGGTGCGCCATTAGTAATAAATACTAGTGGCGTGATACTAATGGCGCACCAGTGATGCGCCATTAGTAGGCAAAACTGGTGCGCCATTAGTAGACCTTTTCCTAGTAGTGTGGAGGGCTGCCGCGTCGAGTGGTGGTGGTGTTTGGGCTCGGGATGGTCGGAAAAGACGCCGGCGACGATGTTGGCGGCTGCCGGAGATCGGGCGAGCTCGGGGTCATCGCTAGGAAGCACGGCAGAAGGTGCGGAGCGGTGCTGCGGGCTCCTGGGGACGCGGCGAGTGCGGCGAAGCGCTCGGTTGCGAGCTTGCGCGGCTGTGGCCACGTACACGCCATGGCCGGCGGCGAGATGCTTCGATCACGGTTGGGGATCGGGGCGAGAGAACGTGCGAAGTGAGGGGACAGGGGAAAAAGAAGGAGGAGCTCACGGCGGATCCGTAGGGATGGTTAGCGGGCTCGGGGATGCACCGGACCGAGCACAGCGGCGAGGGGGATCTCCGGCGGCCGGCAACGAAGATGATGAAGATGACGATGATGCAGGGCCTCCGGCGAGGTGCGGCTCGGTGGGGAGGAAGACAGAGTCGAGGCGAAGCTCGTGGGCATGTCGGAGAAGCGAGGGGGAGGCGGTGGCTGCGGCAGCAGCAAGCGGCGGCGACGAGCGTGCTCGGGCAAACGGGAGAGGGAGCACCAGGGGAGAGGAGAGTGAGAGAGGGTCCAGGGTCGCGTGGCGTCGAGGAGGGGCTTCGAGGCGTCCGGTGAGGCAGGCGAGCAGGGAGGAGGCGTGGCGCCACGCGCGTGCGTGCGCTGTCTCCCTCCTCTGCCTACTGGCAGAGGTAGGTGATGACTGGCACGGCCAGATGGGCCGACCCAGTCCGGGTAAGTGGCCTCTGGCCATTCTCTCTCTCCCTTTTCTATTTAGTTTCTGTTTTCTATTTATTTTGCTCTGTTTTGATTTAGTAATAATACTAAACCTTTTTTGTTGCTTCTGAAATTATTTGTGGATGCAATATGGACTAGCCCAAAGCCCCACAATATTTTTCAGAATGATTGGAGTTATAAAAGTATTTATAGGAATTTATAACCCTAAGTCAAATACAATATGAGTTAATTCAAAAATCCAAAAATGTCCTAGAAATATATTCATCATTTTTGGCAGAGGTTTCTACCTTAACCAAAAATCATGAACTTTTCTTGAGGAAATTTGGGTTCACTGAAAATGTTTTTTTGGTTGAACCTAGTTGAATTCCTTTTGATGCTAGGGTTTGATCATCCCCATTTCAAATTTCCATAAAAGTTAAACATGATGCAAACACTAAGCAGCACCAAAAGCTAGGGATGTGGCAGATCAGGCGACACAGTGGTCAACGCCGGATTCAGCAACCCCAAGCCCGGTCAGCGGAAGAAGCCATTCAAGGCGAATCGAGACGAACCATCCAACCTGGACAGGATATTGGACCGACCCTGCCAGATTCATGGCCACCCCGATAAACCAGCTAATCATACCAATAGAAACTGCTAGGTCTTTAAACAGGCCGGCAAGCTTAACGCCGAACACAGGGGGAAGAGGCCGCCAAGCGACAGCGATGACGGGAAGGTTCACCAACGAAACATCGAGTGTCAGAAGTAGTCTCCACCCGAGGACCAACTACTCCTAGAATGGAAATAGCAACCCGGCTTCCGCCGCCCACTTTGTACACCTACAAAGTTTGTACTGCGCATACATCATTACGCACTCAAGATACCATGGGCATTGGCGGAAGCACAATACGGACAAGCCTGCAAACATTCTAGTAACTCTTCTTCTTATTATTTTTTATTTTTTCCTTTGCTATCCTTTAAAAACAGGTGACGAACAGGATGAACCACTACAAAAAAAGACACATCCGTGACATTTTGGGCCGAACGAAAAAAAAACCTGTCATACACACTTCTATGACGATAATTGTGACAAAACCCGATATCATCATAGATGTGGTGGGCTCCTACTTCTATGAAAAAAAATCATAACAGAAAATGGGCTTTTTGTCCTGGGCGGGCCGGAGACGCAGCTGCATGACATTCTTTGGGCTGTCCATGATGGAAAAAACCATGGTAGAAGCAAGGGCGAGGGAAATTTCGGGGAGTTCCCGGTTACGGTGGGAGGTCGGGGGCCGAGCGATGCGCGTTTCTCTCGTACACGTACGTGCGTGTGTGCGAGGCATTGGCTCTAACTGAACCTGAGCGAGGCGTTGGGCTCTAACTGAATCTGAGCGATTGCACTGCAGGCTACGCGTTACTGAACCCGAGCGATCGATCGATGGCTGTTAACTGAACCCGATCGAGCGATTCCTTCGCAACTGCTGCTAACTAAAGCCGATCGATGCAGCCTCTAGATGAACAGTGAGTGTTGCGAGGGGGGGGGGTTGGATGAACAGTTCCCGGTGGGGTTGGATGAACATGACCCCGTGGTGTTGCCTTTGGATTTACATGACCCCGATCGATCGAGCCGGCTGGGGCTGGATGAACAGGACCCCGTGGAGGGCTGGATGAACAGGACCACCCCGTGAAGGGCAGGATGAACAGTAGCCCATGGAGGGTGGTTGAACAAGAGCCCGTGGAGAGGGCTGGTTGAACAGTAGCCGGTGGAGTAGCGCGCAGTGGAGGCTGGATGAACAGGAGCCCGCGGATGAACAGTCGCAGGTGGAGGCTGGAGGAGGTCGAGGATGGATGAACAATAGCTCGTGGAGGCTGGAGGGGGTCGACGGTGGGGATGAACAGTATCCTGTGGAGTCCCGTTTTGCGGTACGCCACACCCCTCCCGATGAATAGGACCCTCGTTTCGACCGTAGGAGGTCCGTTTCGTCCGTTTTGCGGTACGCCACACCCTTGTCGATGAACAGGACCCCCATTTCGACCGTAGGAGGTCCGTTTCCTCCATTTTGCGGTATGCTAGACCCCTCCCGATCAACAGGACCCCGTTCCGAACGTAGGAGGTCCGTTTCCTCCGTTATGCGGTACGCCAGGCCTCGTTTCCATCGCATGTTCCCTCGAAGCCCTCCCGATGAACATGACCACGCATTCCGTTCCGACCCAGCCGGTTGGCTCCCACGCGTTCCGTTGCCTCCCCATGAACACGACACATTCCGTTGCCTCCCCATGAACACGACGACGACGCTGTGATAGCATTGGTCAGACCAAAGAATGTAATGGTGTATGCCCGAGGAATCAACCTCGAGTAAGACAACATTACGAACATCATTGGTTCTGATTTGATTTGAGGATATCCCACACTCCAATCAAAGTTTGGACAAGACACTAGATCCAACAACTGATCACGAGGACCAATCGATGAAGATATCATCTTTCTTCAACACACACACACACACAAAAGATAACCCTTAACACGAACTAAGTCAGACAAGCTTTTATCTTCCAACTCTCCAAGTTGTTGTTTGGCTTAACCAACTAGCTCAGGGGGTATCCCACACAGATCTTGGGGAATGGGTGGTTTGGAGGAAAACCAACATGATCATGAACTCAACATAGCGGTCAGGTGACAACCTGGTAATACTTCCGAGAAGATAACCGGAACGTCACGAACCACCGATATGTTACTAAGCTCAAGATCAATCTTGCTTTTCAGGGCAAGATGATATGATCAAGGGAGCAAGGGATTGACACAATCCTAACTCATTGATTGAAGAGTGCACCAGGAAATATGGACTAGGTAGCAAGATCAATCTTAGAATGGTAGTTCAATAACCAACACCCTAAGAATGAGAATGTTGTCCATTTACTACCAAGCAACGAGTTGCTCAGAGTATTGATCTCACACATCACGATTCACTTGTCGGCATTCCGGTTACAATAACATGGGAACCGAGAAATGGATAATGATGGCGAGAAGTATCACTTCGTCAAGAATTCATAAGAGGTGGTGCAATTCTCATGGCAATCCTGACATAAAGGGGGTAATACTCCGAGGTAGAGCAGAACAAAAGCTGGATTGGCATTTTGATCTGTGGAATACAACTACTTTGACCAATCCAAGAAATGGATGAGGTGCTGGAGTTTGTTTCTCCTAGTCATTCCAGAATAGAATGGCTTGACGGACCACAAGAATAATAGGCATCGATGAACACGAATGCACAACTATTCCTGACTATCGATTGATAGACTAGGGTCGGAATACAGCTAAGGAGGGTCAACTCAAGGAACATATAACTTTCTGAGTTGTGGACGCATGGATTAGTATGTCGAACCAAGTTCAACATGTTTCTTCTGGATAACCCATGTAGATAGGTAGGACTGGCAGAGTCACAATTATGAATGGAGAACTCCTCAAGAGTACTCTGATTGTGATCTTTTGGTTCAAATTACTTCTGCCATATTGGCTCATGGTATTGGAAGAACGATATACCACATACCTTGAGGGCTATCACAAGGTTACTAATATCTTAAGGGAACTAGCAAATAGTAACAACATGAAGTAGGGTGAATCTCGGGTTCAAAACCCAGGAGTAGAATACCTACTAACTAAATAACATCATGAGATGCTTTCGAGAATGGTGGCCAGAATCATCACACTGGGAACACCAAACATGGCTAGATTACTAACTCTAAGATACCCTAGTGTCATAATAACAACTCCAACATATATGTCAAGGCAATAGAGTACCTCAACTCACTGATTAGTGTGCTTAATCTGGCCCAAAAGGACATCAGGAACGGGAGGAAGGGATTTGCAGATGCATTAGACTGTTTAGAAACCTGGGATGACTCGGACAGCATAACGGTTGTAAATGCTCAAAATGATTTGAGACATCATGCAAAATGGTGGCATAACCAGTCAACATGACGATATCAAGGTTCTGAGGCCAGGTATGAACATATGGAAGTAGTAGGAACTAAACTGAGGCTTGAACTCAACAATCCTAGACATCTACGGTTTAGTAACATGTTATCCTGAGAGATAGAAGAGAAGCCTAGTTCTTAATCCCCGTAGAAAAGAAGAGGTTGACTCAGATCAGAAGGGCATAAGGTAAAGGAGTAAAAAGAGCCTTACGCTCCCTTCCATAATCAATTCCCTTACATAACTAAAGCATTTCTAGACACAACTTCGACTGGTTTGGCTTGGTAATCCTACAGGTAGTCAGGCTTTGATACCAAAGCTGTCAGGACCCCGATTCCAAGTCACATTGATCTAGCCGGTAACACCTCATATCACTTTATGGCCTCACGCATGGTATTCCCACGGGTGTCGCCTTACCATGGCCCGGGACCGTTTGTGCCTTTTGGCTCACGTATATGATAGTGTCGCTAGCATCCATATGACAGAGAACCCGGGCCGACATGACTAGTCGTGAACCCAAAGTGGCACTAACTTACGGGGACAGGCATACATGAATCAACATCGAGCATGTCGGTCAGCAGCGTGCGAATCCGGGCTGTAGCACTGGGCTAACAGGACTCCGGTGAACCGGGCTGTAGTAGGTTAGGCAGGACTCCGGATGTCACCGCATGACATTTCCTCGAAGGGACAGACATAGGAACAAAGTAAATCACATGCCGGCCAGTCAAGTGTTCCGGAGCAGTAGTGCTGGGCTAGCAGGACTCCGGTGAACCGGGCTGTAGCGGACTACTATGGCTCATGGAAGCACAAGACTACATTTCCCCATAAGAGAGGCTACCAAGGATGAACAACTAGGCTGTCGGATCCCACACATACCAAGCATTTCAATCATACACACAATATGCTCGATATGTGTAAATACAACATGGCATCACAACATAACTCTATGACTCAAAGTATTTATTCATTAGGCTCCGAGGAACGAGATATTACAAACATGGGTCTCATGATCCAACATTCAGAGCATACAAGTCAAAGCACATGCGGAAGCTTCACATGTCTAAGTACAAACATCTACAAATGAAAAAGACTGAGAAAGCTGACTATCTACAAGATCCTGTCGAGGGCACAAGATCGTAGCTGAGGTATCAAGCTAAACATCGAAGTCCACACGGAACTACTAGCGAGACTGAAGTCTCTCTGCAAAAACATAAAATAAGCAAACGTGAGTACAAATGTACCCAGCAAGACTTACATCAGAACTAACTACATATGCATCGGTATCAACAAAGGGGTGGTGGAGTTTGACTGCAGCAAGCTAGCTTTGACTCAGTGGCTATCCTGAACTATGACTGCAAGTAACTCTTTTGATGTGGTGCACACGAGTCTGGATATTCACCATATCAATACTCCACTATGGATCCGCTCCCGTCTCCCTACGAGAAGGCCATTCATAGCACTCACGCTTATCTTGCGAGTTTTAGAGTATCGACTTTCACTTGTCTATGAACTATGCAAGGGGTCCAAGTTTCCATATCCGAGGAATCCGGCTATTCGAATAGATAATGATAACCCTGCAGGGGTGTACTTCTTCACACACGCTCTCGCCACTTACCACCATGTACACATCGTGTATCTCGGCAACCTTCAAGCGGAAGCCTGGCGAGGGAGTCGGCCACGACCTGACTAACCAACAAGTCTTTAGTCCAGGTTAATCACCTATTCGGGTTCCATCCGCAAGGAGATCCAGCCGGGGTGTCGCTCACGGCCCCAAACGATGTGAGAAGGGTTCCCAAGCCCACCATCCGGGTTCCACTTGGTACACTGTGCCACTGTGCCTAGTCTGTCCCAAGCCCACCTGTATCGAGTGCCACTTGGTAGACTACTAACACTACCTACAAACACCAGAAACTAGTTGCAACTCCTGGACAGAGATCATGTTGATTAATAAGTCGAGAGGGGCACTTAAGCATTCCAATGCATGGTAGTAGTTGTTCATGGATCACAAACACGGAACTCGGTTCCTGAGGATGGCCGCAATGAGACAACCCACCATGTACTCCTACATGGCCTCTCACCGCTACCTTTACCAAATCGTGTTCACACACTTAGCTCACACACAGTAGGACATGTTCACCACATTCCAATTCATCCCCGATGAATCGAACCTGACTCAACTGTAAGCAGTAGCAGGCATGACAAACAAGGATGAATGAGTAGGCACATCAGGGCTCAAACAACTCCTACTCATGCTAGTGGGTTTCATCTATTTACTGTGGCAATGACAGGTCATGCAGAGGAAAGGGGTTCAACTACCGCAGCATGTAACAGTTGAATTGTTGTTGTCCTAATGCAGTAAAAGAGAGCAGGAGCGAGAGAGTGGGATTGTATCGGAATGAACAATGGGGTTTTGCTTGCCTGAAACTTCTGAAGAGGAACACACTTCATCGGTGTCATCGTTCTTGTCATTGGTACAACGTCTATCGAGAGGGGACAAACACTGGCAACAGAGAAGGAACACAATCAATGCAATGCACAACATGGTGCATGATAATGACATGGCAATAAGTTGTTGATTGAGCTAATGCAACTAGCACCACAATTAAATGAAGTTGGTTTGAACCCAAAGTTCAAATTCAAACTCCACATGTGGTTATTCAAATACCATTCATTTGATTTGTCCTAAAAGTGGCCTTAATTTGTTCTAACATGCATGAAAATAGCATAAATGGATAGATTGGATTTTTTGATAATTTTTCATATATAAATTATTTCATTGGGTGTTACGGTTGAGTTTATATGATTTTTAGAAGTTTAAAACATTTTCTGGAATTTCTTAGATTAAATTAAACCCAGAAAATAGCTTATTGCGTGAGCACTGCGTCAGGCTGACCTCAGCAAGTCAACAGAACGGGTCCAGGTCAAAGCTGACAAGTGGGTCCCACTGGTCAGTCTCACAGTGCTGGCTCGAGTCACAAACAGGTGGGGCCAGTCAACGGTGAAGTCAGCGGGTCAACTCACGTGTGGGGTCCATGTTGGTTAGGTTAAAATTTAACAGGGGTTTACCCCGCAGTTAACTAGGGGGTGGGGCCGGTCTGTCAGTGGCACAGGGCGAGATTAACATGCTAATTAGCCTCAAGCTAATGACGGCCACGTCAGTTGCCGGCGTTTAGCCGCCGGCGACCAAATCCGCGGCGGAGGAAGTCGGGATATCGCTGCAGGGCCCTATTTGGTCGGCATTCCTACGCAAACTAATAGGCACTTTCTTACGTAAACCTATTTTTGGTATAGCTTTGCTAATCTTTGATGGCCATCTGTACTTGTGAAAAGAGATAGAGCCGTCTCGCGCATCACTGCTTACTTGTGATCTAGATCTGCATCCTGATAAGGTGCATCACATTAAATGATCTTATGTAAAACTTATCACCACCGATAATAAACAGGGCAGAGTTTTGAAAAGTACAACTCGATCTTTCACCTCAGCTTATGGTTGTGACTTTACCTATTTTGGAATTTCTATATGTCATCATACCTTTTAGGATCATAACCATCCTCATCTTGTAAAGTTTCTATGGCGAAAACTGTAGGCGGGTGACCCTGACGATTGCACCAAGACTGGTATCAGAGTCCCTCGGTAATCAAAATCATAGAGGCCAAAGTTGCTAATGTATCTGCAAAAGAAGAGCTATAGGAAGTAGCAAGGAATCCCACATGAACCATAAGCTAGAATACTGGTATCAAGAGATGTTATTACAGGTACAACCCTATTTTTGTCACTGTATAGAGGCATTCGAGGTTTCATAGACAAAGGTTAGATAGATGGAAAAAAAGCTAGGTTAGATAGTAAGAACGTGGTAATTGAGGGTTGGCCAAAGCAGGATCTATGGTTCGGTTGCTTTTCTTCTCCTGATTTTCTGATCCAAATCCTATTTCATTGATTTTTTGACTGGAATTCCAGAAGGAAAATTAGGAGAAATTGACTGGAAATGATTATCCCATTTCTTGCTTTCCCAACCAGAACAGCAAACTAGTAGGAAAGGATCTGTTATTTTGGAGTTCTATCCCAACCTTCATTCAATTATCCGGGCTCCCCTTCGGCTTGAAGAAGACCGCTTTCCCTTTCTTTTCTTCCCTGGCACCCAGCATAAGTAATAGGGCGCCCTGAGGGTAGACCCAGCAATTTGTCAATCTATACACAGCATAAGTTATAGGTCGGCTAGGTCAATTAGTTGAGGGAAGGCCGAAGTAGTTCTATTTTCGGAAATCAAGGCAGATAAGCTATGGTGTCCTATAATCCTCTCCCCTGAAGGGTTGTTAGATTACCAAGTCCGCAAGGAATGGGAAATAGGACCTTTAAATCAATGCAAGTAAGGGCTGATTAACCTAAAGAAAAGAGTGCATGCATCAGAAAACACTTTTATTTGATTCTAATTCTCGTATCAATAAGATCATATCGGGATCCATCTATGAAAGATCTCTATTGCATCAACAAAACAAACCCCTATATATCCCTTTTTGGTATAGAAAGTTCCAGCCAATTCCAATAGCTTGTGATAGAGTCAAGGGTGCGATTACCCTTGAATTTCAGCTCACACTTTCGGAAAGCTCGATAGTATCGTATTCCGCTCGTATGCTCTCGTTATGTAATAGAATACCTTTTACCGTTCATCAAGTGAACGTAGCCCTTTCGTAGTCTATGCCCCTTTATTCTTAAGTGGGGGAATCCCCTGAAAGCCGGTGATCGAGTGAGTTTTTTCCAGGAAGCTAGTTCTTTAGGGCTTAAATGCGCCGCTTGTCGGCTGTGAAAAGTATACCTTTCCTTTCCCACCTGTTTTCGGTGCCTTCTTTATGCTCTTTCCTAAGGAAGCAAGAGGAAGAGTGAGGGTCGACAGGCAAAGAATGGCTTGAGTGAAAGCTGGAGTGGCACAAGACAGATTGAAAGAAAAGGGAATAGCTCATATGGAAAGAAACATATATAGTCAATGAAATTCTAAAGATAGCCGTAATAAGCGATATGATAAAAGATTCAGAATGAATGAATAGAATCTAATAACATCGGGTTCCCGTGAAAAAATGGGATTGGGGGAGTAGTTCCCCTCTAGCCAATCCTAAAAGTTCTTCTGCCTTCAATCCCGTGGTAAGCCTTTCAAGTTTCCAGCCAGTAGACAAGAAATTCAGTAAGTAATAGAAACGGGATAGCCATCAAAAAAGGGAAATCTCAATCAGTACTTCTTTTTTGGAAAGCGAGGTTGAGTTATATGAAAGTAAGCCAAGAAGACGAAAAGACGTTCACGTTACCAATTCCGTCTCATCTGATCTTTTATTGGTTTTGTTTTTTCTCTCGTGCCCTTCTGGGCGGTACAAAGAACTGATGTAGGGGTTGCCGCTCCTTAGTTCATCTCTCGGTAGAACAAGGCACCTATGCGGTGGGTTTGACTCCCACAGGAGCGTACATTTCCAATCGATTTGGTACTTTTCTTGATTCAGAGTTCTTGCTGTCCATTACGGATTCTTTAGCGATGTAAAGCCATCAAGCAGTAGACCAGCAAGGGTTTTTTTTGTCTCGGTATTCGTTCTTGAATCAGTGACTGAGAGTAAGGGCTAGTGATCCATCTAATCACTAAAGGTGGGGCATCTTTCTTTTCGTAGTAAGCAACTCTATTGAGAATCTAGTTTCTTGATCGAAGTAAAGAAGAATTTTAGTTCCTCTTTAGGCGAGCTACTTCGTTCCTATTCTCCGATTCTGAATAGGAGAAGGTTGTAATGAACCCAAAATACTTCGCTAAGGTTCAACCGTTTCGCTACGGTTTTCTTCCAATTTCTTCTAAGGAATTCTGATCAACAGAAAAAAATCTAAACGAAGGCACCTTTCTCTGTATGGAAAAAGGAAGAAGATGCTGCTTCGGCTTCCGTTTCTAGCTCTGCTTGAGCTGCTTCATCTGTTTCTCTTGATGTGGGTGTCGGTCTTTTGAGATCTCTTCTCTCACTTTCGGAGCACAGTTGGTCCTCAATTTGAAAACCGACAAAGGTGACTTCTTCCTTATTCACGCCTTGATGCACCTTTTTTTCATGTTCAATCTCGCCTGAGAGCAGTGCATCGATACAACAGAGTTCTTATTCTTACCCTTCAAAAGATCGGGAAAGGTCATTCTAGGCTCTTTATCAGATGTCTCATTCCATCCTTTACCTTGTGCCATGCATGATTCCTAGATCGATTGAATGATCAATTCGAACTTTAGGAACGTAGTCCCTTTGGCCACACAGGAAAAGGTTCATTGGTTTATGTGAAGTAGTGAAACTAATCAACCAAGCGAAGCAAAAGAGATACAAGTAGTGATTATTATTAAAAGATTGGAGTGCTATTAAGCATAACGAGACGCTAGTCACGTTGGCATCTTTCAAACTTTCGGATAACTTCTCTCCATACTAACCAAGAAGAGCAGGGCGGTTTTACTACCATTAGCGAGTAGTTCCCTCTCCATTTTGCAATACAAATATAAGATCACTATTATTACGAGTGGTGAAAGCGAAAGCACTAGTCGCGTACTGGAATCCCAGTAAAGAAGAGTGATTTTCGTCAGAAAGAACAAAAGCTGGAGGAATGCGATCCAGAAAAAAATGGAAACATTGCACTTTTATTCGTTTGCAAGTAGTTGAAGAGGGAATCCACTACCAAAAGAGAAAGAGTTCAGTTGCCCCAATTTCTCGAAGGGTAAGAAGAAAATAAGAAGTCTCTTGAGCAGTGAGGAGCACAACGATTTGTGCTCTGAGCGATAGAGGTCAAAGGTGCTACTAAAAGGGGGCAATGAGATAATAGCTTGAAACAATAGGAGAGAAGTGGTAGCTTCATGTCGGGGCGAACTGAAACATCTTAGCCGTAAAAAACCTTCCCTTTTCAAGTCCTTGCTATCCCTCTCGCTCTACCCAACTATCTATAATGGGGCAGAGAAGGATAAGCAAAGTAGGCGCACGAATATTTATTAATTAAGAGTTTTCGAGACTTCATTCTCTTTTTAGTTTTGACTCTGGGTCCGGTACAGGTTGACGCGGAGGATAGGGATGGGAAAAGAAGCCCTAGCTTTGGGAAAGACCGGATCATAACATGAATTTCAGGGCATACTTAGTAGATGCAGATCTAGGTACTCTTTCTTCCCCAGATGGGGAATGGGCCAAGCCGATCCGTTGTTGGCTCTGAAAGTGCATTTGCTAGTTCGAAAGAAGCTGAATCCGGGTGCAAATGGGATTCAAAATGATTCTTATGTTTCGTAGCATGCTGCGCAGACTCACTTGGTAAATAGCCTTCCCTAAAAGAGGCAAGGTGCTCACACATGAAATTCCCTTTTGAAGGATATCCTATTGGACTTTTATGCCATACTTGGGCAAAGCCATCGAGACTATATCCATCACCAGGAAGAAGAGAAGCGAAGCCATAATTTCTTTAGGATAAGCCTGAGATATCTAGTACAGTAACAGTGGTCGAATTGCTGCATAGCCCCCCCTAATACGAATTTGGCAAATCCTCGTTCTAAAGTTAGTGCACCATTGAGGTAAGTAAATATTAGTAGGCACACAGGCAGCCCGTTGCAAGGAAGGAAAGAGCAAGAGCTAGGGTAAGTGCTCGAGTTACGGTTGTTGACTCGGAATTGTAAGCCAAAGAAGCATTCCTGTGACCTGGCCGTATGAATGGTTTCTTTCTCAATACTAGAGCTAAATAATTAGGCATCAAAATTCAAAGAAGGTTTGCCTTCACTTCAACCTTAACCAGTGACGGAAGATTCATACCTATGAATATTCCCCTCCTCATTTGCTGAAAGCACTTCCTATAGCGAACCAGGCAAGGAACATATCGAGTAGGCTAGTACCAATTCCTCCACATCAACAGCAAAATAGGCATATGAATCTTAAGTAGGAAATTCCTTCATCTCAGATGAGGTAGGTAACCTACCATATTTTATTTCCATTTCCAGGTAAGATGAGCGGAGACGAGTTTATCAGCACCGATACCCCCACGTATCGTGGCCGGTTCCCTCGGGGGTAGAAACTTAGCTTGGAGAAAGATCCCGTTGATCTTCGGGCTGGCCCTTGCCTATTGAAAGTATGGTGTCTCATAAATGCTTTGTTAATGCCTCTTATTCGTAGGATCGGTCCAAAGCGCGGCTGAGTTGACGTTGATAGACTTGTGCGTGCTCTACCGCTCGTAAACTTTTTTTTCTCCCATCGATCGAATCGAGGAGGTCAAGTTTCGAGAGCAGAGCCTCTCGCTTCTGATTATCAGTCATATCGTCGTCGAGCAGAACGCGCAGGTAAGGAATCGTCGAGTTCACTGGGAAGAATGGCGTCCATGCCAACGACTAAGGAGAAGGGGACCAGTGGCTATACAGATTGACGTCCGATAAGCCCAGAGAGCCTCAAGAAGGCGATCTGGCCAGTCTCCTCTTACTCAAAAGTGTTTGTAGCTATGGTATGGGTCTGGTCTGAAGACCAATGGGTCAAAAAAGGGGATATCCTCTTCTTTGGCTACGCCAACTAATGTAGTAGATTGCGTTCCCGGAGGACACTTTCTCCATTTCGTCGGTACTGGTAACAACGGATCTTGACCTCGTTTCTTTTTCTTGTTATTTGACTTCTTGGAATGGAATTCTTCTCATGATAGTCACGCAAGCAAAGGAGAAGAGGATGGGTCCTGAGGGAACTCTTTTTCTTCTATTCTAAGTTTTGATTGCACGAGCAGCATAACAACATAACAGTTTTGTGTAAGGAAGTAAGGAAAGACTCCTTTCTAAAATTGAAGGACTTAATTAGCCTGTCGTATATAACAGATAATGAGTCTCAAAGAGAGTTTCCAATGGGTTACATCAAGTTCCATTCCCAGTATGCGAAATCAGTAAAAACGAATATCTGTATATAAGAAACTTCTATTCCAATCCACAATCGGTCCAACAAGGTAACTGTCGTCAACTAGATCAATCAGGAATAAGCAATATGTCGTACCCTATCTGTCATATTTGCTTTTCGGTAAAGGGTACACACGACTTTCTTTTTACTTAGTCAATTCTCTGTCTTGCTAAACACAAATCCTTCTTTTCTTGTATAGACAAAATAAAAATGAGAACTAAGTAGGTTTCGACCCATTAAAGGAGTCAATGGCACGCACACAAAGCAGGAGGAAATCGGTACCCCGCGAGGCAGGCGAAGTCGGCACAAGAAGTAGGCGGAGTAGAGGCAGTAGTTGCGGGCTTAGGTGCTAAATCGCAATCAATATTCCCGTATGGGGGTGGCGGAGTTGGTAGAAAGCACGGTTGGCGATAAGCCGGTACTAGTTTCATTCTTTCTATTCCAAAAAAAATCCAATACCCGGAACTGGTATATCAAACAATGTAGGCACACGTTGGCACAGTTCTGTAAATAAGAGATGTCTCATCCGGTTGAGCTGTCGCAATCAGTCTTTCTCTTCCTTTCTTAGTAGCAGATCCAACATGACTGTATTAAACCTTAAGCAATCAGGGTTAAGCTAGCTCATTGCCTGAAAGTGGAGCTTGTATTATACACCTTGACCCCCACCTTTTTTGAATCCTTCCTCCATATATATTGTTATATAAGAGAAGTCCCATAACTGCCTCATTCAGATCGATTCCAGTCGCCGCTACGGTCACATCAATCCGTTATGGCTCGGACCCTCTTAGCAGCTGGATCCTTCGGGAAGCCATAGTAGGGATTACATCAGTACATTCTTAGGCGAGCAGTGGGTTATATCACCCCTATTTTGTTTTTGCCCTTCTGTCTTTTTTAGGCATGGGACCAAACCAAGGTTGATCGAAGTTGAACATTCCTATGGAACTCCCCTTCAGACGACTTCTCTGCGCTTGCCCAGCACCTTTCGTTTTATGGACCAGGACCAATTTCACCTCAGACCATGATCAAGTCATAACTGACTAGATAACGTTCTCTCAAGGACCTGCAAAACTCTCTAATGCGGATGATCAAACGTTGCTTCAGATGTGTATGAGAAGGAAGCGTCTCACAGGACTCTTAGATAGAAACCAGCATAGTCTATGAATTAGCATGAACAGTTTATTGAACTTGGTTGCACTCGTAAAGCGAGCGTGAAGAGAGCTGCGAAAGAAGCCCACGGAACGGAGCAGTTATTTTTCCTGACTAGCAAGTGGACAGGCTCAGATGGCGTAGCTGATGTGTCATGCTAGGTATCTTTTATTGGCCAAGTCAGGCAGGATAGTCAAGTAAGAAAATAGACCATAAGCCATCCTTTATCTTTTTTTTCTAAGAAAGGAACAATAAATAGCTCATAGTTTCCTTGCAACTGCCCTAAGAGTTGTTCTTCTATCATCAGCGAGAGTTTACTTTGCTGTCGATGCAGGCAATAATAGATAGATTTCTGTACATAGTTGGGCCCAGGCTAAGAAAGAAATAATAAATGGATTCCTCCCCCTTTAGCATATGCTTATGTAGCACTCCTATTTAGAATAAGCTTATGGGCAAATACTAGAATATGATTTTCTCCATTCAGAGATTTATATTCTGTCTCCTTATTTTTGAAAATAAGTTTTTAAGCAAGTGAGCAAGCCATACCATTCATCCTCCACCTCCTCGTCCATGAAGTCTGTTGACTTTCTTTTTCCGGTAAAGGCAGCATATGCCCTAAGAGCCTATTTTTCCACATCAAGAGGAAAGTCCCACACACAACCCCAAAAGAATAAACTAGATGGACCCCTATTCGTGCGCCTATGCACCGATGGTTCCCAACCAGTAACTAGTGCCCCCCTATGGACCACTCCAATGTAACTCCAACAGAAAAGGGAGACAGAAAATGGAATATTATGGGCTTGCTCACCCTAAGCAACTGAAGGAAACTCGTATAGAAATACAGGTATTGCTTCCGCATAAGAAAGGTCGCTACAAAGCTGGCTCACAACAGTTCTCTCCTCTAGAGTGTAAAATCATGGATGGAGCTTGATGCAGCAACCACTAGATTCCTACCTTTAGTGCTTGCCAATGGATGGTCCTTCTTTCCCTTCCGATACAAAAAAACGATTTATTGGCCTTCTCACTAGTGGTCTCAATCCTTGACTCCAGTATGTATCTCATATCAGGTGCCCTACTCCTTTTTATAGATAGATGCGTCTGGAGACTGATAACGCTTGTGATCTCTTTCTTTTTCTATTGGTTAAGGAATGCTAATAATGAAATAACTGATAGAGCTGCTAATGGATTTCATGTCCCTCTTGATCTCCATTCTCATTGGACGTTTTGACTTAGTAGCTATGTGATTTTTCACTTTGATCCGCGTACTTTATTTCTTCTTTCACTACTTCCTTTCGTCTCTCTTCTTCGGCCCTGTATTGGGAACCATTCTTTTCCCGGTTCCTGTTAGAATAGCATTCCTTCCATTCTGCCAACCAACCATATCTCTTATCGCTAGCTCGGCTCTTTTAGAACCAATTTCCATCTTTCCACTGACAGCTGCGAAGAGCTCCCCTTCACTAGGTATGGTTGTTTTTGGTTCATAATGGTGGTCTAGGAGAACCCGAAACTAGAGCACACACGGGATATGCATTTTTTTCTATGGTTTGTGATTGTTGCAACCACCTGTCTCTCTTTTTTTTACTTTATCAGATATTTCATAAAACGAACTCTCTATGGATCCCCACCATAGAAGGGCAACAAGAGCTAATGGACTCAGTTAGGGCAACAGATGATAACGACTCGTCAGGTTCGAACTGACATTATTTATATACTAAGACCTATATTCCATGAAGGAGTCGCGAAACTTCTGTTAGGTTCTTATCTGAGATTCCGTCTATAGGGAGCATATGTTGGTTTAGAATTGCTCGGGAATTCATTGATAGTGACTTTTGAAGTTCTAGGTTTTCTAGTCTACTCCTCTTTTTCCTCGATCGAGCCTCTTTCCCTCATTCTACTCGTCCAGCCCTCTTCACGAACTTGTACAACCAATTCCACAAACAATGCAAACTCGATTATCGAATATATAAGGAAAGGGGTGATGGTTTGGCACCAGATATCCGGGGGTGTGGAAAGAGCAGCTGTGAAAAGCGGAAAAACCATCAAAAAACGACGATTGCTCGTGAAGGTTTCCACAGAAAGACCCCTTGGTCCTGGCAAACAGATCACAATTATAGGTACCTGGGAGCATACCGATGGAATGAACAAAATACGAACAGTTAACATAATATAGTCATAGATCTTAGGTTGTAACTTGATCATGAGCGAATTTGTTGATGTTGCACCCATGAAGTATGGAAAGTGCCAAACATTGGGAACTACCCGGGGAGGAGTTAGGAGCAGGAACAAGGAGAAGCGAGAACCACTT
>NC_041384.1:694983592-694997308 GCF_002162155.2 Triticum dicoccoides
GGCTCCGTTGATTGTGTACAAACAAAATACGAGTCCAAAGGTAGGGCAATAAAGGGTTTAGCTAATGGAGAAATTGACTCTTCCGGGAACCAGTAACGCGTAAACCATGTCAAACCAAGACCGATCAATATCCGAACGGAACGGATTCGAACTTCTCCTACAAAAGTTTCCGGTGCGAAATTCAAAAAAATGAGTAATTCAAAGGAAAAATGAATTTGAGGCATGCGCCGGACTGAAGAGACTGATTCCTTTCTCCGGGACCATTTCTTTGTTTGCGTCAGAGAGTCCCGCACCCTGTTTGCAATCAATGCAAATTAACATTGGTCAAGACCCCGACAAGGCCCTGATAGAAGTGGGACCGTCTCTTCTGAGCTTTGAAGTCCCTTTTCCATTTTCGTAATTCCTTTATGACAAAATCCCCTGCTAATCCCCCAGCACGCAGTTGTCCAACCTGGGTTTTTAGATAGTGGTTGATTGCCCTGGATTCGTAACTACTACCCTCGCCCCCCCAACATCTTTTTTTTACGATTCGCTCATTTTGAAGGTTCATTCTGCTTTTGGTCTTCAAGAAATTCAGAATATTTCTAAATTCCTGTTTTGCGCTGGGTCAAGCGTGTCCCCCTCCAGAAAATCCATAATGGGATCGTCCTGAGCAGGCGAGGCGTCCTGAGCAGGTGGGGGTCCAGAATCAATTCCAAAGTCCAGTGCCAACTTCATGATCAAAATCAACTATCACCTTCCCGGGACTCGACCTAGAACTTCTTTCACTTTAATATGCCTCGTTCAATGAGAAAGCATCTGATCGAAGAGCAGCACTAAAGAAGCACGCTAGACTTCCTACTTTTGGGGTTTTTAAGGTGACCGATGCCTTTCAAAAGTGTGCTTTGGGCCCATCCTTAGTACTTGACGCAGAATGGAGCTAGTTATCCATTTTCAAAAGCGGATTCGGTGGTTCAAGAAGTAGAATTATGCATAGATTGCCGGAAGAAAGACAAATAAAGACGAATGGAAAGGCCTGTGGACATGACCAAAACAAGGGCTAGTAGCACTTTTCTCAGGAATTGCCCCTGCAGACGGAGGACAAAGGGTTTTCATCTCGTGAAGAATCAGTAGTTGTGTTGTATATTGACTAAGCTAAATACCATTTTCACCACTTTTGGCCACAGGCGAGATAGAGTTTTTTCTTGAAATTGAGTTCAGACCGATTACTCATAGAAAATGACTACAAAGCAAGGCGAAAGCATGGAGAATTCCATACTGACGAGAAGGTATTAGTTAGTGGGTGCAAACGAGCTTTTCCAACCAAGCTAGCGTGTGATTGTGATGAAATACTTTTGGGCGGGGCATTACCGATACTAAGATGAAATTCGAAATGAGAAAGGGCTTCGAGCCTCATGCTTTCCTGTTTTCTTTGGTTGGTAAATGGCTCTTTCCTGATCTCTTTTTGAAATAATTCCATCTCTGTTTGCTAAGTATGTCAATTTCTCCTTAGTAACAAGGCCAAAACCGGGGTTTTACAAGTTTTGACTCATTTTTGACCCGATCATCCCGATCGTGCCGCCGTGGAGTCTTATCTTTGTCTGGCTCCGATCTCTAGAAGCGATTAAACTTCTTCTGTGGGTTATTCTTCTACTGCTTATTGCCGGACCCTTCTTTCCTCTTATACGGATTGGGAAAGTATTTCTATTAGACGTATATTCTTAAACACATGACACCTTAGGCGCACACTTTATTCGGACAGTGGGGCACGATGCTCTAAAAGAACTTATTGAAAGAAAACATAGCGGTAATGGCTGTTTTAGAAAGCACCTCTTCCTTTCCTGAAACTCAAACAACCTACTAGGCTACTAAAAGGCTAATCCAGACGAAGAAGATAGCGAGAAAACGACTCCTCAAGCCGAAGTAAGGGCGGGACCATCTTCTTTTCTGACCGTTTGGAGCTGCGGCCCAAACTTTCCTGTAATCCCTGGAGCTTCGTCAGAGCCTTTTCCTTCCCCACAGGCCCGAGCTCAATTTACCTTCGCCACAGCTATAAAATGAGGAGAATCAGCTCAAGATAAAAGGGCTCGCACTCAATTGATCCAGGTCAACACTTCCTGTATCTGGTTTCGGCTTGATTTTGACTCCTTGTAGGGGCTCATCACAGTCCTGTAGGGGATCCAAAGGCTTTCGAGGAGTAGCGGCAGCGGGGCGGGAGAGTTGGTTATTCAATTGATCCTCTGATGTTGGCCCTTCTGCATCATCCAGCAAGGCTCGGAAGTCTGAGCTATTAAGGTGCGGTTGACGGATAAGAGGCCTTCTATATGTTAAGGGAGAGAGGGGAGAGTCATTCCAGAGTTGGGTGGGAATAGTTGATAGAAATTTGGATTTTCCCTGAGGTACGATAGCGTCTGAACTAAAGAAAGGGAATATGGAAAGTGAATGTGGTAAAGGATACCAAGAGTAGGTTCCCTGAATGATTTTTAGGCGTATTTTCTTTGAACAAATAAATCTATAAAGAAAATAGGATGGATCTTCCACCTATGCTATGAGTGAATCTTATCATCACTGGCGAGTGGTATCGTATCACCGTCTTCGTCCTGAAAACATCTACAGAGCTAAGCCAGTGTAGGCTTTGACACTACTTATATTCGCTACAAGTATTACACTCGCTTCACTACACTCTTCTCTTATGCTTCACGCTTCGCATAGGCTAAATAAGCCGCTCATCCCTGGCGAATCCTACCCACATAGGAATGCGGAACCATCGGGGAAAGGCAAAACATATTCAATCCCAGGAGAGAAGTCACTGGTTCGATAGGACCAGGGAGAGGACCCTGATCACCTTGCCAACAAATTCGAGGCCTTAGGAAAATCATCCTACAATGGACCGTAGGGACTGAGAACGAAGAAGACATAAAAATAAGGTTAGGGGGGATAAAAAGAAAACCTCCTCCCATTCAAAGTCGTCTTCAAGTACCTTTTTGATTCTTTACCGAGTATGGATGGATCAACTATAGGTTTGAGTTTAGCCAAGATACGTACACGGCTAAGTGTATGAAAATCCAAGAGAGAATCAGAAAATCTAAAAGCTAGGACGGAGAAGACTGGGTGATTGAATATGACTTGCTAACAGATCCTACTCTTCCTTAAGCGCTAGTTCTATTCACGATGGTTCAGTTTTGAGAGCAACTAAAGTAGTTACCTAATAAGATAGATGAATATTCCAGGATCTACGATTATAAAAATCTTCTTATAGAAGTCTAGTTCTTTCTTCTTTTAGAAAAGGAAGTCTTGCTCTCCTTTCTTGCCGCTACTTCCGTTGCGATCCAATCTTCAAACTGTTACGGAGAAGTCGTTTACTGATTAGCTGCTTGAACGTGGAAATATTTCGGCATATCTGCTCTTAGGTTAGTACGAGAACTCGACTCTACTCGTGCTATAGTCGAGGATGTACTTATACTACTCTAAAGAGGGATCAATTAATGGGGTGCATTTTTCTTTGGGCAATTCTAGGCAAGACCTTGAATCACAGGTTTTGTTCCTGGCAACCCAGCATTCTTTATCTTGGCGTAGATTGGTGTGATGGGACGGATGCCATGAAAAAGCTTTTTTCTTTGACCGGAATCAACAGGTGTGAACCCATCTAGGATGAGTCAAACATAGGGGGAAGGGCCTCCTGGCAATATCCGGCATACTAGTAATCGATTATTTGGCCTTTTGCGATCGAACAACCTATGAACAGTTGTAGCCTACATAACCTACCTAACCAGACCAAGGGAAGAAGGTATCAGATCACTGTAGTTCTAGACCCCTTTTTTCAAATAAAGGAAGTGACAATGTTTGCCCGAAGAGGTTGAATCAATAGTAAGAAGATACCACCCAGGCACAGAAACCGAAATAACAATCAGGAATAGGACTAGGAGAATGAGGTCTAATTTACGGAGTCAAGCTGTAATTGGGCTTAGTGCTCCGATTGCGCCTTAGGACTAGGACTGATAGGTAAATGCCCCTTACTCAACCAATGAAGGCGGGTAGGGCTTTTCTTTCTTTTGTTTAGGATTGGCAAGAGGATGGCTGCCTCGGCTTCAAAGCTGTTAGAGAATGCGCTCTTATCACTACAGGGACGCGAGAGAAATTCCTCGAAGGTAGTATTAAAGGGATGGGGCATTACCGGTGTTAGCGACGAAGGGATTGTTTGCAAGAGAAGATTGCCTTGTTAAGATACGAACAGGGGGCATGCCACGCATAATAGTAAAAAAGGGCAGAGAAGAGGATTGAGGGACAGAAGGAGCTGGAGGCCAACAAGGAATAGAAGAAGCGGTTCCACTCGTAGCTCTTCTTCTTTTTTTAAAGCTTAACTCACATTTGGGGAGCGGATGCTGCTTGAGCTAAAGATGTGCCCCCAACTCTTGAACAGCTCTCACTTGCCTTGGCCGATAGCTTAGATGACCGACCGTTAGGCATGGTTACCAATGATTTCATAGTATATATCTTGCTTGGTGAGCCAACCGGCTTCACCCGAGGATGAAGGTAGTAGAACAAAGAGGAGCCGCATCTTTTCCTGGCCGGAGAGTAATCAAGGTCCATCTCATTAAGGCCGAACATTTAGTCTCGTTCCCGATAACAATAGGGAACATCTGGTCTTGTTTGGTTTTTCTTTCAAGGATTTTTTCTTTCTTGCAATTCTGCGAACTTTGAAATGCATCATTTCCTCCATTTCTCGGAACTTATCGCGGAATCTAGGCCCACTAGGACTCGGCGGGATTTCTGGTAAATCAAGCTCTCTCAGGGGTGGAAGCCAGCCCCCACTACTCGATGTTATCACTCTGCAGGATTTGACAATGGATTTGTCTTCCTCAGTCTCTTCGAACTTTTCCAATCCTGCTATTTTCCCCAAGTCTTCTTGAGTAATATGATCCCTGAGGGTCAATCCTTTCCCTTCCCCCCTTTGCCCTTTCAAATGAAAAAGAACTACCAATGCAAAAAATGAAATGAAATGAACAATTGCTACTTCTTTATTAAATTACACCAAAAAGAAAGTCTGTAAAAAACAACAGCCAACCTAAAACTTAACTAGCCCTTGCCCTCCCACTGAACCCTTCTTTCTATCCAAAAAAAGGAAGAGCTCACCAAAAAACAAGAATCCAGAAAAAACTCCGCAACTTAAGCTCTCATTGCAGCGGCACCTGTTAAAGTGGCGGCAAGAAAGAAAAGACCAAAAAGAAGGTTTTTTTAATACCTCTGACGAACCGAACCAAGCAGTCTGATCAGCCTTGCCCGTCCCCCTCTTCTGTCAACCGTTGAAAGAGCATAGCCCAGGAATGAACCATATCGATCCAAGGTTGCAAGGAAAGAAGAAAGGTAAACCAGACCATAGGAATCTTCTGATGAAGTCAATCAGAGAGGACGGTTAGGTTCTTTGTTGCCTCATCTGCTTAGCTTATAGAATTACACGGTTTATCACGATAGACATTCCGATCAATGGTTGGACGATCAATACCATCGAACTATTCCATTCCACTGCTGAATGACGGAAACGGAAGCTTTTTCTTACTGATGGACTGATCCTGGGAGTTCAGACTGACGGTTAGATGGTTGTTCACTTGTGTGCTTATTTTCCTTCCCCACTCAAAAACAAGTGTTATAGAATGTTCTTCAATTCAAATAGGTATGATCCCGTCCATCCTTCCAGAGCTAGGCACCTGCTTCAGAATGAGAATCTTCGACAGAGATCGTTCCTTCAGTTTAGCAATCAATTAGATCCATACTGACTTAGCTTGAAGCATGGCTTGCCGTTTCGAGGCTCGATGCTACTCTTGGGAACATTATTGATACATCGACTTTCAAGCATCTCGTAGTTGAGCGGTACTGCCATCAACAGTACCAAGATGGAAAGGGACTGCTGAACATGGATAGAACGAGAGTCGAACTCACATGTCTCTCTTTTCCTGTTAGTTAGGAAAGAAAGCCGATATAAACAGCTCCATATTAGCGAATTGCCTCTGACTACTCTTCCCAGGCTGGTCAAACTATAGGATTCCCATTCACTTAGTAAACTTATTGGACAGACGGGTCAACCACTTGACCGAGGGGAGTAAGGTTCGTCACCACAGTCTCGATAGAAGGTCGAGTTTAAAAACAAACTGAAGACAAAGCAATGAATGAAAGGAAGGACAGCTCGCTTTGCTTTACAACCAGGGCGGGTCTCGCTGTCGGATCAATGCGCAGGACGCACGATCTACAAACAACAATAGAGAGAGCCAACCAAGAACGAAAGAACCTGGAAACAAACCCGCGAGCGAGTACCAAACAGAGTAAGGAGGAAGGGCCGAAGGCGGCTTACTAAGCGAGAAGGCTCCAAGCAATAACGCATTAGAAGGGAGCTTGCTGCTTTGCAACCTAAGCGGTATAGCTAAGCCTACTCATCAAGGGCCGATAGATAGAGCTGCTCTTGTTGCTAATGGAGAAAGATTGGAGTGAAGTTTAGTATGCTTTCTAAGATCAGAGGAGGAAAAGAATGAAGGTGTGGGCGGGAAGGAGGAGGCAAAGCCCCCTCAATGTGTATTCGACTACTCATTACGGAACCACCGATTGATCCGATTAGACTTCCCGCGGGGTAGCGTGGGGAACTTTCTGAATCAACTCCTTGGAATCGGAGGCCTGACTAAGGGTCAATCCAATGGTAACCTCAACCTAGGAATGCCTGTTTCACTTCCTTGACAGAGCCAACTGAGATGCTCTGTCTCGATGTTGACCTAACATGGATTGATTCTAAATTATGAATCCAAAATCCTGATCTCGCAAAGGATCCGCAATAGATGTGTGTACTCGAGGACTCTTAGGGAAAGAAAAGCACTTTTCTCTCTCAGCAGTTAGACCGGCTATGGGTGGGTTGGTTATATACTGCGCCTTCCTTCTTCGAACCTTTTGGTATGTATTGCCCCCTAACTATAGATCAGATCCACCGGACCAGAAACTCAATTCCGCACTGCTACTGAGTCGTCGGACTTATCCACCTCAGGGATTCGTGGAATTTCTGTTTTTGAATTGCGTTGGGGGAAATCTACCAAAGCTAGGCAGATAGATAGACTCCTTTCCCGCTGCTAAGGGAGAGCAAGAAACTAAATCAAATGATTGTTTTTTTCACCAGCGCCCTTTTTTTGCGGGTACTAAGAGTCCTCTCACTACCAACCAGCAGACATCATCATCTGGCTGGGTCTTGCCGGTATCAACAACGAGAAAGAAGAACCAAATGGAAACAGCAACTAACTATGGCTCTTGGCCCAGACAACGTCCTAGGCGTAGGGGAGATCAAAACAAGAAGTCACGCCTAGACGACGACGCCCGTCCTGGGCTGCAGTAAGTAGATCGAGAGGTCGTTCCGCCCTTGTCCCCGAAGATGGGTAATATGTTCTCATACAATGTTGCTCCAACTTTTTTCTAGAGGGCCTAGCTGGCGAGCGATCCCAGTCCGCGGCAGAGAACAAGACAGCAAGCGAGCGTACCTTTGTTCGCTTCTTTTCCACCAAGCATAGAAGTTTAAGGAGAACTGTAGGTCGGTGGCTACCTAAGGAAACTCCGATTCGATCCGCCCCCCCCCCCGGCTGGGAGGCATCTACCTCATCCCGATCACAAGGAGAGGTTCACCATGATGGGGGTCAGGTACTTTAATTCTTTGCGTTCTGGAAAGAATGAAATGCATAGGGGACCATCCTTTTTTTTGCGGCATGCTCTCTGATTTACGGATTCGCAGGGGCCGAGGGCCAACCTTAGTTGACTGACAATGACAAAGGCTTGCGAAACAAAGTAGCACCATTGAAATGGAATCTTAATTAACTATCAGTGGTGCGAAGCAGCTTAGCCCCGGGGAGCTAAAGGTTATACCTTTGTAAGCGAACTGTGGTTCTTCTATGTAGGGTAGTCCTCCTTTACTCTCTTAATTAACGTCGAGCTAAGTGACTTTGTGTAGCGTAGTAGAATGAAGGCTACGTACGCACCGACACTCTCTTATCCCTAAGCCTCTTCGCTAACTCGCTCGCCTACAAAAATGAGTAGGCGAGGCTAGGCAAACTCAGCCGCTGACTTTGACTGTACTGTAGTAGACTTTCTAGCCTTTTATTTTAGAACCCTTTCTCATGTTCTTTCATCCATCAAGTAGGCGAACCGTCAGGTCCTTAGTAGCGTTGACAAAGAAGAAGAGCCGGTGAAAAAAAAAGAAAGCTAGAATTTCCAATAGTGAGACCAGCTTGACAAGCTACCTTTCCTCTTGATATGAGGTGCGAAGAGAAACATCACTTTTTTATGACTTCCACTTCTCGATCCCGGCCCGGAAAAGTGACCGACCCCTTGATGAATGAAAGAAAGGGTTTATGAGCCCTAGCCCTGTAAGCCCACACTTGTGTAGAGTAGATCGTTCAACACCTGCAGCACAAACCCATTTTTGACCAATTGGTTCGTATATCATAGGCGACCGAACGGCCGCCCCCCGTCTTACTAGACCAACCTGCTATAATTATTCCATAAACACCTAGCGAAGATATGGCAAACAAATAAAGTAGCCCTATGTTTGGATCTGACAATACCATACCATAATCAAAAGGTACAACGGCCCAAGCAACCAGACTTAACATAAATGTAGCCACTGGAGCCATTCTAAAAAGGGAGAAATTAGCACTACTTGGTGAAATAGGTTCTTTTAGAATAAATTTCAAACCATCTGCTAGAGGTTGTAACAATCCGAACGATCCCACTACATCAGGACCCTTTCGACGTTGCACAAAAGCCATTACTTTACGTTCAGCTAGCACTAAAAAGGCTACTCCTAGTAGAAGTGGTAGAATTAAACAAAGTATTTCCGCTGGAACAGCTATGTACGTTTTCGATTTTCTATTCACTCATGATCGGGCCTGACCTGGTCGACCCGATCAAACTATTTCACTTATGATCTGGCCTGGTTGACCCAATCATGATATTGAAGGGTGGGACCTTTTATCGAAAAAATCCGGATCCCGAGAAGTTTTGAAGATGGTGCTCCTGTTACGTTACTTCGAATGGAATCCTCACTTGACTAAGCATAAGCGAAAACGTGGCTGAGAGTAAGCAATCCCCTTTCCTAGTGGTTGAGTCATGATCAGAAATATTGCGAAAGAAAGTGAAATGTCCTATCGTCGTCCCAATTTGGGTAATCCACGATGTCTCCATTTTATGTATCCATCTTGACTCGTTTTCGGTGTATAGATAGTTTGTTGTATTACACTTTGAACTAACCTAGAGGCCGTGCTTAGGCGAAAATCAATATAAGTGAAGTAATCCCGGAACTCTAGAAATCGTGAAGAATTTCTTCCATTTTTTTAATATCGTGAATATAGTGGAAAAAACTCTAGAACATTCCTTTGAATGGAATTGTTCATTGGGTTCGACTTGTTGTTCGACAAAATAGAAAGCTGTCTCTCGTATGTTATTGTAAGGTGATTCATTCAGAATATTTCTTATGTGCGGTTTCAAGATGCTAAAAAAGTAGATTTGGTAATTGGCTTTTGAGCTCCATTATGTGGACTTCATCAATTTTTGAATTATGGACTTGGCGGTAGTGGTCAATACTAACTGCACCGTCTAAATGCTCCCTGACCAAGTTTGCGTACTCGTCAGGGTTGAGTTGAGGGGGCAGCCCGTGCGCTAATTGTGCTTCGAGGTGGCTATACGCGAAAAAAGCTCGCTTTTTACTGAGGCATGTTCTGTCCTAAACTGTTCCAGAATGTTATTTGTTTCATAGGAAGATTCCAAAAGCACATTGATGCCGAAAGAATCTTCGGAACCGGTGGAGAGGCTATTCTGATTGAAGGCTAGACAAATAACATGACTGAGGTATGTAAATAAAACCTGTGAAATAGCTATATAATATGATCTAAATATAGAAGAATACCAAAGATAATGGATTGCAAAATAAGCTTTTTAGCTTTCTTTTTCTTTTATGCGCGCTTTTCGCCTGCCTTCCCGACCGCGGATAGGCTACGAGGCTTTGCACTTCGGCCCCATTGTGTGAATACCACATCAAGGTGACAGGATTCGAACCTATGGCCCTCTGTACCCAAAACAGATGCGCTGACCAGACTGCGCTACACCTCGTCTCCCCCTCAGAACATATGGATCTACCCGATCCATAAAGAAAAGAACCACCGCTTTTAGGAAATTTTGACAATTCTCTTTCACTTCCATTTTATTTCGTGAAGGCTCGCTCTCGTTCTTCTTACATCTTGCCCTTTTTTCTTGAGATTGTATCTGTGGCTACTGCTGTTTTGCCAGTCTGTCTGTCCCCAATAATGAACTCTCGCTGACCGCGCCCTATAGGGATCATCGAATCGATAGAAATAAGCCCTGTTTGAAGAGGTTCATATACGGAACGCCTGGAAATTCTACTTGGAGCAGGAGATTCAATTAAGCGAGATTCGGAAGCTACAATTTTGCCTCTCCCATCAATAGGTTTAGCTAGAGCATTTATAACACAACCCAAGTTATATACGCTCACGGGTATCTGAGCAATTCTTCCTGTTGCTTTTACAAAACTTCCCTCTTGATGCTAAACCATAGCTCTAACTGAGTAAAATTCCACAATTTCTAAGAACGATATGCTTTTTTGCATTTTCCACTGTGAAAGCTTCTCTCAATCCCTCCCTAGTCCTTTCTTTCCTGGGCACAGGCTTACCTGGTTGACCGCCCACATTCATTCATTGTTCGTTCTGTTGTGGAATCGAACCACAGAGCTAGCGCAATTGGGATTTAGAGTCCCATGCGTGAAACTAAAGAGGATTTTCAGTCCTCTGCTCTACCAGCCAGAACCTAGAAGGACACTTCACACCCGATTTGACACAGCTAGACTGGAAACACTGCTTGTCAAGAGCACAGACCCCAGTATAGAATACTTTTTTGAGTATGTTGGTAAGGTCCGGTCATCCGCTTCTATGCTTGCACTTCTGCATAACTAGGGGTGCAAGTCTAGTACAGCGTACTTTCATAATTGAATCAAAAGCGTCGATACATGAAAAATCTCTATATACGATATTTATGACACAGAATGTTGTTCTTTCAACATGATTCCTCAACAATTTTGTCATTGTAACTAACTCTTCGTTCTCTCCGTTCCACTTTGGTTTTCGACTAATAATTACCATGATGAATTTCTCTTACTGCTTGGTTCCGCATTGGATTTTGGAAACTTTTGTTTAGAAAGTGGTGTCACGACCGTGGGGATCAAATGGATGGTTTAGGAAAGTCTAGTGAAGCGGCACGGTCTAATCATATAGATGACCATAGTGGTATGGTTCCATAGAAAACTACTGGAGGCCATTACCGCCACCGAAATGGTTTCCATGCTCCGTTGGATGATTTGACGATATCGCAGTATCAAGCTAGAACGGTTTCAATTTGTAGGATGGGAAAGAAACCTCATCCTTTGGTGCACACTAACCGATGAAGCTCAACCCTCTCTCGAACTGAGCTATTTCCGCTTTTTCGAACAAAAAGTTCGAGTAATTCAGTGAAAAAACGGTCAAGCTTTCTTCCATCCTTCCTAGCTCCTCGAGCTTGCACCCGCTCGACGCCTTTTTCATTGTTCGTTCTGAGGTGGATTCGAACCACTCTCTCCGTTTGGATTTCGAGTCCAAAAGGCCCGGCGAAAGAGGATTTTCAGTCCTATGCCCCCTGCCAGCCAGACCGGGATTTTTCCACTTCACACCCACACAATCGGGATTTTATGAAATAGCTACGTTTTTTTCTTATTTGATTCGGATACTGTCAATCTACTGTCCATCTTTCTCTTTAGTTTTCTCCTTTCTTTCTCCTCAACCTATCTCCATTGGATGGACTTACGAAAGAATAATATCTAATATCCCCATCGCGGTTAGGATCCCATGAACCAGGAGCGCCAGCACCGGTTCCTCGATCTTCCTACTGGAGGCATGGTCATGGCTTTCATTCATTCATTTCATTCTTTGTTCTGTTGTGGAATCGAACCACTCAAAGGATTTAGAGTCCTTTTACCAACTAGTCAGAACCAATATTTCTCTGTTATATTCTGTTTTTTCTTTGTCAGCTAGCACAATTTGGATTTCGAGTCCAATGCGCTAACGTTTTCTTTAGTTTTCTTTCTCTTTCTTCGGGCTTTGACCATGTCTCCCGAACAATTTCAGTACATATGGCGCAAGACGATTCCACATATATATCGAGGTCGGAATGGGATCGGGTGTTTTCACGTCTCACCGTAGTGCCCGGTTTGTCTTGATTGGTGATTGATAAACAAGAAGGAAAATGGAAAAGTAGAAAATCTACATGTTTATACCGTTGAGGTCCTTAGTTTAGTCAAGTAGGCGAGGGCATTTCCATCGCGAAGGATTCAATCCAGCCACAGGTTCCCCTACGGCTACCTTGTTACGACTTCACCCCAGTCGAAGAACCCATCGTGGTATGCGCCAATAAGACCACCAAAGGCCTTTGTGGCACTAGTGGTACACAGAAGTCATGGGAGATCATTGGTCCGATGCTTCGGGCGAAACCAATTCCCAGGGTGTGACGGGCGGTGTGTACAGGGCCCGGGTACATATTCACCGCGGCATGCTGATCCGCAATTACTAGCGATTTCGACTTCATGTTCCCGAGTTGCAGAGAACAATCCGAACTGAGGCAATCTTTCCGGATTTGCTCCGCCTTACAGCCTTGCTTCCCATTGTCATTGCCATTGTAGCACGTGTGTGGCCCAGCCCATAAGGGCCATGCGGACTTGACGTCATCCCCACCTTCCTCCAGTATCTCACTGGCAGTCCCTCGTGAGTGCGGCACGCACCTTTTTCTTTGTTTCGGAGCGGGGCGCGTACTATTACCACTACGTTCCACACCATTTTCTGGCCTTCATGCCGAGTCTTCCTCCGCCGCCAACTCGACGTCGTCGTAACCAATTTCAACCAAACCTCCATGTTCACTTGTACTTTGACGTCACTATAGGTAGGTCTCCGTGGGTCTTGGGCAAGACGACTTCGGTTCACACGTGAAAGTGCTTCGAAAGGCACTGGCTCCCAATGGTGAAATTCTTGCTGAAAGCACAGCTACGTGCTGGCACTCAATCAAGTAGTAGCGCTGGCACGTCACTCGGTGGCAATTTCTCCTTAGGCGCATGTCTCAGCAACACAAAACGAGGGTTTCGCTCGTTATAGGACTTGACCAAACATCTCACGACACGAGCTGATGACAGCCATGCAGCACCTGTATGAAAGTCAGTACCATCCTGTTAAGGACAGGTTTTGTTGTTCATATGTCAAGGGCTGGTAAGGTTTTGTGCATTGTATCGAATTAAACCACATGCTCCACCGCTTGTGCAGGCCCCCGTCAATTCCTTTGAGTTTCGGTCTTGCGACCGTACTCCCCAGGCGGAGTGTTTCACGCGTTAGCTGGGCCCCTCATCTGCGTAGACCAAGGGCGAGCACTCATCGTTTACGGCATGGACTACTAGGGTACCTAATCCTGTTCGCTCCCCATGCTTTCGCACCCCAGCGTCTGTAGGGACCCAGAGAGCTGCCTTCGCTTTTGGCGTTCCTTGGTAGATCTACGGATTTCACCCCTACACACGAAATTCCACTCTCCTCTGTCTCACTCAAGTGAATTGGTTTCGAGAGCATTCCGCCACTTTTTGGCGACTTTCACTTTCAACCCGATTCACCGCCTACGTGCCCTTTACGCCCAGTCATT
>NC_041384.1:694997710-695000558 GCF_002162155.2 Triticum dicoccoides
GTTAGCCGGGGCTTCTTCCTCGAGTCCTGTCATGATCGCGCACTTGACGAAAGAGCTTTACAAGCGGCATTGCCCTTCTTCACTCACGCGATATTGCTGGATCAGGCTTTCGCCCATTGTCCAAGATTCCCCACTGCTGCCCCCCGTGGGAGTCCGGGCCGTGTCGCAGTCCCAGTGTGGCTGATCATCCGAAAAGACCAACTAAGCATCATTGGCTTGGTCAGCCTTTACCTGACCAACTACCTAATACTACGCAGGCTCATCAAACAGCGCTTTTGAGCTTTCTTCAGGATTTGGCCCGAACTGTTCGGCAGATTCCCACGCGTTACGCACCCGTTCGCCACTTTGTTCTCAACTATTCTGATTCCAGCAAACGGAGGCCGTTAGGTCAAAGTCGTAGCGCGCGCCCTGTAGTTTTGAAGCAGGGCGAGACAACTTTAGCTAGGAGCCTCTTTTCCTTCTGCCCAGCTCCCCGAAAACAACATTCGACTTGCATGTGTTAAGCATATAGCTAGCATTCCTTCTGAGCCAGGATCAAACTCAGATTTTGATTATGATTAGGCGGGGATAGGATTCGAACCTGCAGTCTTCAGGTCATGAGCCTGATGAGTTGACCAATTCCTCTACCCCGCTTCTTCCCCTGATCTTTGTTTCCCTCTTCCCATAAACATTGATTCTCTCTCCTAACCACTCTTAAATATGTGAAATACACGGAATCGATCCAAAACTACAAGCAAGGGAATCAACTCTTATTGCCGTAAAGGAAAAATAACCCCTTTCCTTTATTATATATACAAGGAACAAGTAGCCTTCGCCACCTATTCCTGAATTAAGGGAACGCGAGAAATCTTTCTCTATGTCAATTCAAAACAAAACAAACGGACGACTGAATCAAAAGTCTACTAGAGATAAGATTGGCTCGAACGTCAACTACGGATTGCTCTATCCAACCAGCACATACCGTTTGCTATGATATTGTTTTGCTCATATTGTTTTATTGCCCGGGCATTGCTGCGGAAGAGTGAAATGAAAAACTCTTCTTGAAGAAGAGGACTCTTCTGCTTGATCTTTTGATACGGTGAGGGAACAGGTTTTATGCGTTCTTTGAGCAAATGGGGAAACAAACTGCTAATACAGAAATCTTTCACTTTTACTGCCGAAGGCACAAGAGAGACTATAGCTAGGAAGGATAAGCAAAGGAATCTAGATTCAATCGATTGTTTGAAGCCAAGGTCTCGAGCTAGTCCATCTTTCTATACGAATTTCTTTAAAGAATACTTCTCTTATGATATGATCTACTACGAGAGTGTCAAGCGGCGGTGGAAGTTGAGTAACTGTCTTGGAAATAGGTAAGTCGGGCACATATTCTAGTTCCGATTCTAGGCTATCTATAGAAGAATGGAGTGTTCTAAATTCTACTATTTAATTGGTGCAGAGGTAAGCAAGTCAGTCTCGGTGGGAAGTAAGCACTATCAACTCAGGCGGGTCTTCAGTCCAAAGAAAAAGAAAGCGGTGGTCTGTACTTGAAAATAGGACTCTACTTTTTGATTGAAATAGGACTGTACTAGCATCTGCAAAAGGCAAAGCATGACCTATCGTGTAGTACTTCGGGTGTCGATCCACAGGGAAAAAATGGGAGAACTGGTTGGTTTGCACAAGTTCAAATATCTTGGCCTAACCTAATTTGTAGAAACCTGCGGCCTAAATTAAAGACTAATTCTAAACTAAAGAAAATAGAAATCGCCTAAGGCGCGTGCGGCCAAGGTCTTCCATAGGAGCTCGAAGGAAGAGGTTCTGAATAACTATACAATTTATAAGATGCAGTGGATTAGCTAGACATTGAAAAGCTGCCACTCTGAGGGAATTTGTTTGCATAAGCTACAGGTGCTATAAAGCAATCATGTACTGAGTACAAAGCTATTCCATTATAGTGAGCAGTATCAAATACATAACAAGCAATATAAGCATCCTGGCAGGTGTATAGAACTAGCAAAGTGGTTTAGGAAAGGGCATATGAATAGGCAGTTTGGCAAGTGAGTAGTTTAGGTCCTTTAGACCAAAGAAAAGGCCGGGAGCATTTAGGTAGGCCTATCACTCAACCGGCGGCAGCCGATCGACTTATACTAACCGCGTTGGCAGAGCTACTCAATGACTCATAAGATCCACGAATTTCCACATCTGCGCAGGGCTTCCGCAAGGTTCTCGGCCCTTCTTCCGTGCATTAACTCAATGGCCGTCTATGGATTCTATGGTTCAGGTGGACGTGGTCAAGTGTTTCGATAGCATAGACCATCAGTTACTACTTGAACATTTGTCTAAGCTCTTAGGTACAGATAACGCTCCTCTCATTGACCTCATCAATTGCTTTCTCAAGACACCGAGACTTTCTAAGAAAGGGAATGACTACTCAAACAGTGAAGTCGGCCTTCCACAAGGATCACCGATCTCGCCTGTTTTGATTCAATCATTCCTGCATCAACTCGACTTTCAATTCGATGCTATGGCCCAAGAGGAGAATGAGGATTCTACCAAGTACGTCTATTTCGCTCGCTACGCAGATGATATACTATTCGGCATTCCTATCGTAGGTGTTGGCGTCATGTCTAAAGTCTTCTTTCGAAGGCTGCAAGAAGTTCTTGACCGTATGTCCAGTAAGATACGCTTGAAATTAACGTCTATTGTACTGCAACGATGGAGGGCTCCCACAGTCGAGGAGGGCAAAGATAGGTTTGCAAACCAGATTATTGGCTGTTACATTCAGACACATGAAATGCTAGATGTTATATGCAGCAAGGTCAAAACTGGGCTTTTATTTGTCCCTATAGAAAGATTATTCACCAAGCGCCAG
>NC_041384.1:695001042-695034639 GCF_002162155.2 Triticum dicoccoides
GGGGGGGGGGGAGCAGGAGAGAGGGAAAGAGGCAAATGAGAAAGAAGAAGGAGCAGGGTCGAGTGAAAGAATTGGTACATTGGGTCCCCCCCACCGAGCGGAACCAAAGGAAAGACAAGGGTTGAGGTAATCGCTATGAGTGTTCAGGCTATTCCGCTTATGCTCGCGGATGCGAATAAGAAGCTATCAAAAGGGGATGATAGCAGCCACCCATATGGGCAGCTAGAAAGAGAACGAGGAAATGTGAATCACGATCCTTATTCGGTAGAGGAGTCGGGGGACATTGGTTCGAATCCAATTCGTGAATATTAGAAAGCACTGTTTCTCATTGAACTATATACGATACGCGCGCACGAGGAAGGGATAAATTGATTGCGTTGCAGTCATTTTCCATCAGATTCTTACGGATGTAGTGCAAAGTAAATGTTTCAGTCAAAAGTAAGCTGCCGACTATGATGAATGCTAGCCCGATCTGTAGCCGATCTTTGATCCCGAGCTTGAGCTTCTCTTTGATGTCGGGTGAATTGAATTTCATATATGGAGAAATGTGTCGCTAGTCCAAGTCCGCTATAGAATTGTTTGTCTATCACTTCGGCAACGAAGGTCATTTCTTTAGAAGATCGATACTGGTAGTTGCTTGCGGTGTCTGAACAAGTTTCGAAAAAACTACTGTGTCTGCATTTTCCTAAAGATTGTTGTGAGGCTGATAGTGATATATTTCCAATAACTGACTCAGCAGGTTCAATTGAGGTATCATTCGATTGAGATTTCGAACCGTGTAGTGGTTAGGATCCTCTTATTGCCGTCAAGGGCTATTTTGGTCGATTCCAGCCAGAGAGTTATGAATAGAAATAGCAGACCTGATTCGAGACAATAGGAAGTTCCCGTTTGCAGATATACATTTCTCAGGTTCAGGCTATTCGTGGAGTCGATCACCACCACTTGAGATAGACGATCAACTTCATTAAAGAAGCAGTCATCTCTATACAGGAAGCAGCATGTTTTCTATGGTCCTATGAAAAGGTTTCAGTGGGTTTCTCTTGCTGAATGGTGGTAAAACACCAGCTTTCATTCCTCACTGCAAGCTTCCTTCTGCTGCTTTTTCTCACTCTTTGCCTGGGCCAATGATAGATTAGTCTCTGGGTCGGTCAAGTGATAAATTGGCGAGATTATTTAAGCAAACTGGGACTTCTGATTGTTCGCGAGGGATGGCTGAATAACCTACTTTGCTTTCCATTTAGGGTAATAGGATGCCACTACTTGACCTTGCTTGCCTAGACACAAGATAACCTATAGTTTGGGTACTGCCCTTCGTGGTGCTTGCTTTCCTATAATCTGTAAAGCTTTAGCTTTCAGAGAAGAGATTTCAGTATCCGATTGCTTTTCTGACTAGAATTCTCTAGTTCACTTCACTTCTACGCAATGTCATTTGTTGATTCAAAGTACTTATTTTCTGATTGGAATTTCGATCTCTTGGCGACAGGTTTCGCTTCTGCTGAGGACAAATTGAACAAGCTACTTCTCAAGTCCGGGTGGGCTTTTGAATTCAGATAAGGGAATTCCAGTTCTGATTCTAGTCTCTGTGCTCTGTTCAGTTCAGTTCAAGATGGGAAAGTATTGCTTGTTTCATAGAATCCTAAAAGGGGTGCTTGTTTTCCTCATCCGGGCTCTCCTCTCCCCTTTCTGTCCCAACCTTCATTCCTGCTTTTCTGCCAATTCACTAATTGAAATAGTTCAGATCCAGCACTTATATCCCTTTTATATATATATAGAATCAGGTATCTGCTTTCCATGGTTCCTGATTTCGGTATCTTTCTTTTCTGCACTTGATGAAATCCCTTTCTTTTCTTCTTGGCATACAGATTGGATTCTTGTTGATCCAATCGGAACTCTTGAATTGAGGGGTGGCCGTGAAAGAATCACTGTTTTGATGATATGAATGAAAACAAGAGATTTCATTCTTCATGGCATATTTCAAGACTAGGGTACCTGCATTCTAGGTCTAGGACTTGTTGCTTCGGATCAGTTCCCTTTAGAAGCAGTTTTCCTCTTCTGCAATCTCGAATCCCGAAGGGGAGGCTCTAGTTGCCAAGTAAGAAAAGATCTCGGTAGTTCAATTCATGCATGTGAAAGCTTATCTGCCAGATACAGATGACACTTGCCACTACTTGACCAAAACTGGGACTTGAGGAGGAATGAAATTCTAAGGGAAATCAATCAACTAATTGAAATAGTGATAACGGTATCGGAACTCTGGAGAAGGGCCCGGCCTAAGCGCCCTCTTGAGACTTGGACTCGAAAGAGGGAAAGATTAGTGGGTCAATAACCAAGTTCCCCGATTGGATTCCAGTATCTGATCAAGCCGAAGTAAGCAAGTTCCTGATTTGAGTTTCCTTTTCTGACTTGAATTCAAGTAGGATTCCACATCCACTCGGTATTCTAGCTGTACCAAGTCTTTTTCTTCACTCTTTAGAGGGAAAGTGTGCTTTGGATTTGCTCATTGATACATGTATGCTTGCCAACCCTGCTGCATTGTCTTGATCTCTCCCTGGGATTCGGAACTTGGATCTGGGAAAGGAGGCTTAAGAAGAATATCACTCCATATTAGTAGCAGTATGTTGCACTAGACTCATATGATTAGGAAGCGATAGAAGTTATCGAAAGCAAAAAGGATAGGGGCAAGAAAAGGGTTTGAAAGTTCATTCTCACCCCTACAAACTTTATTTTCTTCTTGGCGTACAGAATTCTCTGCCTTTAGTCACCCTTAGCGCGAACCATCTTCTTTTCGAAGGACGGAGTCGAGACTCCTATCTATTCGTAACACTTGCACGATGAACTATTCGTCCCACTATCTCCCTTTCCATGAGACCTACTATACCCCTTTTCTACCTATACCTGGCTAGACTCGTGTACCTCGATGTCGGTGTACTAGATTAGGGGTACCCTAGTACCCCGAACTTGTGCACGGGCAGTTGCAGCACCCCGCGGCAAAGGCTTGCCGGGTGATCGCCAAGATCCCCCAAGGTTCCCTTGGAGCCATCCAAGAACAAAGTATTTAAGCTAAGGAGACAAGACCCCGGCAAGAGGAGCTTGCCGGGAAGGCCAACCAAGACGCTCCAATGAACTTGCCGCGACGCGCCACGCGCTCCGGCAAGGCGACAAGGCCCCGGCAAGAGGAGCTTGCCGGGAAGACAAACCAAGGTACCTCGAAGCCCGGTGGGCGACAAGCTTCCGGACCCGACAAGATAACAACAGCGGCAAGGCGCTTGTCACGGCAGGCGGCCACTCTGCGTCCACGCTCCAGCACATCCACCAACGTGTCGCTCTGGGGGCCTCTCCGGGCATGCGTGGCGGGAGGCTGTGCAGCCAGCGGTGCGCAGTGGCATGCGAAGCTGAGAAGATCGCCATCGTGGCGAACGGTGGCGCCCCTAACGGTCCTTTTCTGCACTGTTCGGGCGACTCAGACGGGCATTTAATGCCCTTGTCCCCTGCCGTCAGGGTTAGGTAGGGTGCACTGTACAAGCAACTGTATCAACTACCTCGCTTTTTACGTTTTTACCCTCCTCTGCGTTGCCACCTGTCGGTGACCCCTTTAGCATATAAAAGGAGGCCCATGCGCAACGTAGGGGGGGTTCGGCTCACAGGTTCGAAGCCTCAGACAGTTTGCTTCGGATCCATTGGTAGCCCAGAGAACATCACACTCTCGCTTTGGAGAGCAAGAACACCAAATAATACAACCAGACAAGCAGCAGTAGGAGTGTTATCTCTCCGGAGAGCTCCGAAGCTGGGTAAACCGCTCGTGTGCTTCGCCTCGATCTGCTCTTCGTGCAACCTCCGCCCCCCACCGAACCTAAAGGGGCCCGGTCCGCCGGCCCCATAGGTGTTCGTGGGTCAGTTTCCCCCGACATCTTTGGCGCACCAGGTAGGGGGCGTCCAGATTGTGTGAACCTAATCCGGTGTTCACACGAGCTAGATCTTCATTCCCTTCATCAACATGCCACCGAAGAAGAAGATTTCGGCAGCAGCCGCTCCGTCCACGTCATTTCCGCCACCGTTGGAGCAAACAGGTGGTGGAGTGGACGCCGGCGGAAGAACAGCCGTCGATGAGGGTGCTCACAGTGCTGCCAAGTCCAAAGACAAGGCTGCACAAACCTCGGCGACTGTACATGTTCCGCGCCACTCTCAGGAGGCGCAAGATCAACAGCACCATGGCGCTCGCAGCACCATGCGCATGTTAGACCAAGGCCAAGCTGGTGGATCTCGGGGCGCTCAAGACCGGCATGCACGCCAGCATGCTGGCACGAGCGGGGCGCGGTCGCCTGGACGGGATACTGCTCCTTCTAACATAGTTAGAAGTTCAAGCACGTCTCGCTCCTCGCGCCGTCCGCCACTGCCACCCACTACCCCATCAGAAGCTTTGGCGCGAGCTCAACTTATCCTAGATTACCCTCTGACGTCAGACAAGATCGACGAATGGAGAGCCACCATTCAGAGTCTCATCGGCTACGCCAACGGCGACACTCCATGGCGGCCGAGCGCGTCGCCGCCACAGCAGGACCGCCGGACGCGAGCCGGTGGCGACGAAACGGGCAGAGGTGCAACTACCATGCAATCACCGCCCCGAAGGCCCAGATCACCGACTCGCCGAATCCACCTCAACAGCGACTCCACTGCATCGTCGAATCCACGAGCTCGTCGCGATAAGCGCCAAGTTCTTCATGATCGACAACAAGAGGACGCTCGAACCCGGATCGAGCGCTGAAGAGAACCGCAACGTCAATCCGACAAGCGCGCTGGGCCCTCTGTTGACATGCATGTGCCAGGGGAACCAGGCAATCTGCCGTATGCGGTGGGTTGTCCTGCGTTCACTCGTGAGCTGCGGCAAGTCCAGTGGCCCAGTACAAAGAACTTCAAGCCAGATGTACCGGAGAAGTACGACGGCAAGACGCATCCGTCAGAGTTCCTCAGCATCTACACCATTGCGGTGCAAGCTGCCGGGGGACGAGATGACAAGATCCTTGCCAACTACTTCCCGCTGGTGCTCAAGCCCAAGGTCAGATCCTGGCTCATGCAGTTGCCGGACAACTCCATATCCTCTTGGGCTGATCTGTGCCATCAGTTTGTCGGCGCCTTTACCAGCGGACACAAGCCTCATGGCCAGGAGAGTGATCTTCATTTGCTCACCCAGAAGGAAGGAGAGCCCCTGCGCAAGTACATTCAGAGATTCAGTAGCGTGCAGCACAACATCCCGGACGTCCACCCTGCCGCGGTGATCAGCACGTTCCATCACAACGTGCGGAACCGCAGGATGCGGGAGGAAATGGCGATGTGCAAGATCAGGGACGTCAGTGAGTTATATGCACTGGCCGACAAGTGCGCACGTGCTGAGGAAGGGAGGAGACTTCCCGAAGAAAATATAGGAGCGGGAGGATCTGACAGCGAAGATGCCGCCCCGACAAGGAAAACCCGGCGGCGGAACAACAGAAGAAGGAAAGGCAAGGAAGTGCTAGTTGTTGAGCAGTCCGGCAACGGTGGCGGCGCCAAGGAAGCCAAAGCTGGTGACTCCGGCAAGGAGGTTGCCGCGGAGGTGGCGGTCGCCGACAAGCAGGACAGCACCAACAAGCAGTATTGCAAGATTCACCGCACCAAGGGCCATGATCTTCAAAACTGCAAGAGGGTCGAGCAGCTTGTTGAGCAACAGAAAGCTGAATACGAGCGGCGCGACAAGGAGAAAGCCCAGGAAGGAGCTGGTGGATCTGGCAAGAAACATCCTGGCCGAGGAGGACGCCGCGGCAAGGCCAAGCAGCGGCAAGGAGACAGACCTCCTCGTGGCCGCGACAAGGATGAAGATGACAGCGACGATGAAGATATGGATGATGAGGAGACTGATGAGCAGGAGTTCCAGAAAGCCACAGATGTCTTGTGCGTTGACGGTGGTGGTTCTCTGCATGCCTCGCACCGCCAGCTCAAGCAGTGGGTGCGAGAAGTTATTGCAGCAGAACCACCCGTTGAGTCATGCAAGCCTCTGAAATGGTCCGGCACGCCTATCATCTTTGATATTGAGGACCACCCAGATCGCATAACTGCGGTCGGGTGCTTGCCGATGTTGGTTTCACCAACAATCCGCAACCTCAAGGTCACTAAGATGCTAGTTGACGGCGGGGCCGGCTTGAATCCGATCTCCTCTGCAGTGCTCCAGAAGCTCCAGATCCCTGACAGCGAGCTCGAAGAGACCGGCACATTTCAAGGAATCAACCCGGGAAGGAGCAAGCCAAAGGGATAGATCACGTTGCCGGTAACATTTGGGAGTGAGCTGAACTTCAGGACTGAGAGGGTCACGTTTGACGTTGCCGACATTCCATTACCTTACAATGGAATCCTTGGCCGTCCGGCACTCGCCAAGTTCATGGCAGCCTCTCACTATGCATACAACGTACTGAAAATGCCAGGCCCAATAAGTGTCATCTCTGTCCCTGGCGACAAGAAGGATGCTCTTATCTGTGCCGACAAGATCTACCGGGAAGCAGCAGCCGCAGCAGAACGAAGGACACTTGCCGCTGAAGCTCCCGGGGGGAAGAAGAAGACCAAGTCCAGCAAGAGCTCTGATGCCTACTCCGGCAAGCGCACCTCTTCGGAGTGCTGTGCTACCGTCGAGGACGCACCATCGAGCTCCACCGGCAAGTGTAAGAAGGCAATGGCAGCTCCACCTGAGACTAAGAAGGTGTCCGCCAAGGAGGATGGCACTGGTGGTACCTTCACCATCAGCGCCACTCTTGATCCCAAATAGGAAAGCGCGCTCGTTGCTTTCCTGCGGGCGAATGTCGACGTGTTTGCGTGGCAACCGTCTCATATCCCCGGTGTTCCCAGGAAAGTGATTGAGCACCACCTTGCCGTCTGTCCTCATGCGCGGCCTGTCAAGCAGAGAGTCAGGAAGCAGGCAGTAGAGCGCCAAGAATTCATCTCAGAAGAAATCAAGAAGTTGGAAGCAGCAGGCCTTGTCAGAGGAGTACTCCATCCCATGTGGATGGCCAATCCTGTTGTTGTGTGAAAGCTAACGGGAAATGGAGACTTTGTATTGACTTCACTGATGTTAATAAAGCTTGTCCCAAAGACCCATTTCCCTTGCCGCGTATTGACCAGATTGTTGACTCCACAGCCGGATGTGATTTGCTTTCGTTTCTTGATGCATACTCAGGATATCATCAGATCTTCATGGCCGAAGAAGACGAAGAGAAAACCACATTTATCACCCCGTGTGGCACATACTGCTTCGTACGGATGCCTTTCAGTTTGAAGAATGCTGGTTCAACATTCGCAAGGGTAGTACACCATGCTTTTGAGCCACAAATACACAGAAATGTGGAAGCTTACATGGATGACATAGTGGTCAAGAGCAAGGACAAAGCGACCCTGATTCAAGATTTAGATGAAACATTTGCAAACCTGCGCAAAATCAACCTCAAGCTTAACCCCGAGAAGTGCGTATTTGGAGTCCCTTCCAGCAAGCTTCTCGGGTTCTTCATGTCTCAGCGAGGAATTGAAGCCAATCCCGACAATATCAAAGCCATCGAGCAGATCAAAGCACCAAAGCGCATCAAGGATGTACGAAGGCTTGCCGGTTGCGTGGCTGCTCTCAGCAGGTTTATCTCTAGATCTGCTGAGCGCGCCCTGCCGTTTTTCAAAATTTTGAAAAAGGCAGGTCCAATGAAATAGACTCCGGAAGCGGAGGCTGCGCTGCAGGATTTGAAGAGATACCTGTCCTCCACTCCAACACTTGTCGCACCTAAGCCGCAAGAGAAGTTGCTGCTGTATATATCAGCAACCAATCAAGTGGTTAGTGCTGCGTTAGTGGCGGAGAGGGAGGCGGATGATGAGCCAGCAACCACGGCAGATCCATCCAACGACAAGCAGGGGGCTTCGCCGACAAGCTCTGGTCCCAACAAACATGAGTTTGCGCAGGAGCATGATAAGATGCCAAGGAGAATGGTGCAGCGCCCAGTCTACTTTGTCAGTTCTCTTCTGCAGGGAGCTAGATCAAGGTACTCTGGTGTGCAGAAGTTGCTTTTCGGCCTCCTTATGGCCTCCAGAAAGCTGCGCCATTACTTCCAAGCACATGAGATCACAGTCGTCACTCGCTTTCCGCTGAAGAGGATACTGGAAAATCCAGAAGCAACAGGCAGGATTGTCGAGTGGGCGCTGGAATTGTCAAGCTTTGGCCTCAAGTTTGAGAGCACCTCAACTATCCAAAGCAGAGCGTTGGCAGAGTTCATAGCAGAGTGGACGCCAACCCCAGATGAAGAAATTCCAGAAACGAGCATCCCCATCAAAGAGGCAAGCAAAGAGTGGCTGATGTACTTTGATGGTGCCTTCTCGCTGCAAGGCACCGGTGCAGGCGTACTGCTTGTCGCACCCACCAGAGAGCACCTCAAGTATGTAGTCCAGATGCACTTTCCCAAAGAGCAAGCAACCAACAATATTGCAGAATATGAAGGATTGCTTGCCGGTCTCAGAATCGCAGCAGACCTTGGGATTAAGAAGCTCATTGTCAGGGGTGACTCACAGCTTGTCGTCCGACAAGTGAACAAGAACTACCAGAGTCCGTTGATGGAAGCGTATGTTGATGAAGTGAGGAAGCTAGAAGAGCACTTTGACGGCCTACAAATGGAGCATATCCCAAGAGCTCAGAATGATATTGCTGACGGCCTGTCAAAATGCACCGCACTAAAGTTACCTGTGGAACCAGGGATCTTTGTGCTTAAGTTGACTCAACCATCAACTGGACAAAGCAAAAAGAGGAAGTTGGTTTCTGGTGACTACGTTCCGGCAGAGCTCCCCGAAGCCGCCGCCAAGAAAATCCCCAAGATCAACACCACAGATGCTGAGGGGTAGTCTGCTCCGGCAAGCCTTATGGTTTGTTCTGTTGAAGCAGATGCTCCCGACAAGTTTTGCTCCGGCAAGCTTGCCGGGGAACATCAAGCTCCGGCAGGGCCGCAAGTCCTTGCCGTAGAAGTAGATGTTCCCGCAGCAGCAGATGTGCCTTTAGTCCTTGTTGTCGAGCCACAAGCTCCAGCATGGGCACAGCAGATTGTCCATTTCCTTCAGACAGGAGAACTTCCCGAAGAGCAAGAAGAAGCGGAAAGAGTAGCCCGGCAGTCAAGTATTCAACGGTGTGAAATTGAAGTGTATTCGCCGGGAAGATGGCATACTGTACAGAAGAAGACTCAACGGTGTGAAATTGAAGTGTATTCGCCGGGAAGATGGACAAAAGCTGTTGGCAGAGATACATGGAGGCATATGTGGCCACCACATAGGCGCAAGAGCACTTGCCGGCAAAGCTTTCCGGCAAGGTTTCTTTTGGCCGACAGCCCTCCAGGATGCAACTGCACAAGTAACCAAGTGTGAAGCGTGCCAGTTCCACTCCAAACAGATACACCAGCCAGCTCAAGCTCTCCAGACAATCCCTTTATCCTGGCCATTTTCGGTCTGGGGGCTCGATATCCTCGGCCCCTTCCCCCGAGCTGTCGGGGGCTTTGAGTACTTATACATCGCAATCAACAAGTTCACAAAGTGGCCGGAAGTGCAGCCAGTGAGGAAGGTGACAGCACAGTCAGCAGTCAAGTTCTTCAGGTCAATTGTTTGCCGTTTCGGGATCCCTAACAGGATCATCACCGACAACGGCACGCAATTCATGAGCCGCACCTTCATGCAGTACGTCCAAGACCTTGGCGCCAAGGTCTGCTTCGCTTCTGTTGCTCACCCGAGAAGCAACGGTCAAGCAGAGAGGGCAAATGTTGAAGTGCTGCGCGGTCTCAAGACCAGAACTTTCGACAGGCTGCACAGGTGCGGATGGAACTGGATCGAGGAGCTGCCGGTGGTTCTTTGGTCGATCAGAACGACGCCAAATCGAGCCACTGGCCAGACACCTTTCGCTCTAGTCTATGGAGCAGAGGCAGTTCTCCCCACGGAACTCGTATACGGGTCACCTCGAGTGCTCGCTTATGATGAGCTTGAGCAAGAACAGCTGCGGCAAGACGACGCACTGCTCCTTGAGGAAGATCGTCTTCAGGCTGCTGTACGAGCTGCTCGATACCAGCAAGCTTTGCGCCGCTATCATAGCCGCAAAGTTAAAGCCAGAAGCTTCGAGGAAGGCGACCTTGTTCTTCGGCGCGTTCAGTCCGCCAAGAATTCCAACAAGTTGACACTGAAGTGGGAAGGCCCTTATCGGGTGAGACGAGTCACAAGGCCTGGCGCTGTCCACCTTGAGACCGAAGATGGCATTCCAGTGAGCAGCTCCTGGAACATAGAACATCTTCGTAAGTTTTTCCCATAAGGCGCGGTTGCCGGAACCCGTTCTCGCAACCACCTTTTGTACAAGTCTTGCCGCTGTTGCATGTAATCCTTTGTACAAAGCCGGGCGCAGATCCCGTGCATAAGTAAAAACCCATGTGCTCCGCACAGCTTGTCCATTTCATGCATTAGTTCCTTTCTTGCATGTGATTATCTGACACTTTGTGCAGCACTTACATCCGGTAAGCAGTAGCAAGCCGAAGTGCTCCATATTATTATTTTCTCTTCTTTCTTTTTCTTTTAAAGGAAAAGAAGGTTCCGTCGCACACAAGTTTTCCGGGGGGAAGGAGAAGATTGTGGTATGGGCCAGGCGTCGTTCAAGCAAAGACTTGCCTTACCGGGAAGCAAATGACAGAAAAGCTAAGTTGCCAAAGTTTGAGCAATCTCTTTTTAAATTTTTGGGTTATCTTCCTCGAACGATCCTGCTTTGTATGGAAAACCTGTGCGCGGAGGAACCAACTCGTGGCTATTGCGCCCTTACTTTGTTTCGAGTCCGCTCAACAGCTTAAGCGTGCTGCATCTAGTCACGGCAAGGTTTCTTGTCGGAAGCAGCGCCACCAGCAGGCTGTTGAAGTTCCGCACTCAGTGCTCGCGGCTCGGGCGCCTGCGCCGACAAGTTCCCTAGAAGCGTAGGGTGAAAACATACAAAGGGAGGAATCTAGTAGAGGAAATAGCATTGCAATTGATAACAGAAATAAAGTTATATTACAAAGATAACTTGTCGCAGCTCTAATAGACTGTTTTCATGACATGAATAGCTGCGACAAGGGAAAAGAAGAAATGGGCGGCCTAATCTACGCGCCCACCCTCGACTCGCTTGATCTCGCTCACCTTGTCCACAATGGGTGCGACAAGGGCCTTGAGTGCATCCAGATCGGCGTCAGGCGGCAAGGATCGGAGGACGTTGGTGAAGCTGAGGCCTGGATTGCGGAAGGCTACCTTCATCAGCACCTTCTGGAGAACCCCGGCGCAGATTTTGCATGACTCATCGGCCAGCTGCTTCGGGATCCTCTCCCGGAGTCGCTGGAGTGCCGTCGCCACGCCCTTGAAGAATAGACTGAGCTTGGCGCTGGGTTGAAGGCTCTCGTCGGAAGGATACCCAAAGTCCTCCATCCCCAGCTGCGCCAGCTCCTCGTTGATGACGGCGGCAGTGTTCACCAGGCCCTCGGTCCAGTGCTCCACCGTGTCTCTAAACGAGTTCTGGGTGACTGCAATGCTCTCCAGCAGCGCCGCATCAGCCTTGACCTTCTCCGCCAAGGTCTTCTCCCGCTCCTTGGCGGCCTCCAGCGTCTGCGTCAGCGTGGCCAGCTTCAGCTCCAGATCTGATTTGGAATCCTTGGCGGCGCTGAGCTCCTTTCCCCTCTCAGCGAGAAGGCCTTGAAGTTCACCATGGGCGGCAGCATCCTTCTCGCGCTCACGTTTGAGAGCGGCAATCTCCTCGCCGCTCTTCCCAATTTCTGCCTCCAGCCGCGCCACCTTCTCCCCTAGTTCCCTCTTGGCGGCCTCTGCAGTTGCCGCGGCATCCTTTGCCTCCTTGAGCGCCCCGCCAAGTGCTCGCTCACGTTCGGCGAGCTCTTCCTCGTAGCTGTCGAGGTGGGTCTTCCGCTGCACTAGCTCGCCTTCCCGCGCGGGCTGCTTCTCGGCAGCAAGCCTTTGTTCCTCCTCAGCCTCGGCCTTCTCAAGAAGAAAGGTCGTGCGCCCCTCGTCTACTCGCTCTCGCTCCTATGCCAGGGATCGAAGAGCTTCTTGATTTTGTCCTCGGAGCTCCTCCGCGCGCTTCTCCATGTCAACTCCCGCCTTCGTGACAAGTGCTTCCCAGGAAGCCAGCTTGGCTTGCCGGGTGCGGTAGAGTGACAGCAGCTTCCGCAGCAGCTGCTCCTCCTCAGGCTCGCCGCTGCTGCTGCCGGGCGCGTCAACCAATGACAGCCCAGCAGAGGCGAGCACCTCCCCGTCAAAAGTCTCCCCCTCGACTAGCGCCCTGGAGCTCGATGCCCAGGGTAGCTTGATGAAGATGTTGTCACCGGCCTGCAAGTAGGCGCCGGGCAGGGGCTCTTCGGAGCCCGGCTCCGCGGAAGCGGCAGAGGGTTCGGCGGTCGGTGCAGCGCCCGGCGCTCCTGCGGCCTTAGGGTCGTCAGTGCGATCGCCCGATCCCTCGCCGGCTTCCGCAACAGCAGCCCCGGCGGCCTCCTCGCCGGCGGTCTCATCAGCACCGGCACCTTCCTTGCCGGCGCCCTCCATCTCCATTGGATCAGCCGAAGATGGGTCTGAAGAATGAAGAGGGGAGGAAAATCAATCAAAAACATCCAAGAAAGGAAAAATGAAAGAAGCAGAACCCAAGGGAAAGTTTTTGGGCAAGTGGATTACCTGCGCCAAGATCTTCAGTTGCGGCCTCGGTCGCCGCAGGATCAGCAGTGCCGTCCCTTGCCAGAGAATCCCCCCTTGCCAGAGAGCGCTCCCTTGCCGGGGACTCCTCCCTTGACGGCCCAGTTGAAGCAGATGGCACTTCGGGACCGGCCTCCGGGCGCTCCTGATGAGGCTGCTCTGCTCCTGCACAAGTCAACAAGCAAGATATCAACAAAGGAAAAAGCACTCAAGCGTGCCCGACAGCAGAAGGCTAAACTATGAACTTACGCTGGGGGCTGCGCTGGGGGCTGCTCCGAGGAATGATTGCCGGGTCCGTCAAGGTGGTCTCGGACCCACCTCCTGCCGACGCGATGGGGTCATCCTCGATGACGATCACCGCGGCCTTGGCCCTCTTCGCCGCTCTCTGGGCCAGTGTTCTGAAAAGAAAAGAGTCCAGATTGGAGCAAGTCAGATATAAGATATAAACAGCAAGATTGAAGGATTACAAGGGCACCAAAGAAACTCACTCTTCTTCCTCCTCATCGGAGCTGAGCGCGGAAAGATCGAAGTCCGGCCCTCCTCCGGTGCGGCGAGGTGGAGGAGTAGGATCCCTTGGCCGCTTGGCGGGGGCGGCGGCGGTGGCCCGGGAAGATCCCGCTCCAGTTGCCGCTGTTGCGTGAGGCGCTCCCGCGGCAACATTGCTTGCCGCAGTAGAGCGCGTCGCGCGGCTCGGTGGCTGTGGAGCCGGCTGCCGCCCTGCTGCGTCCCCGGCCCTGCGAAGGCGCCTCCTTGGCGGGGCCGGGGGCTCCGCCTGTGGCAAGCTCTCTGAAGGCTCAGCCTCCTCCTCGCCGGACTCGCTCGACTCGGCTTCAAAACCGGCAGGCTCCTCCTCGGCCATGAACTCCGCACGTTCGGCAAGGTTTGCCGCCTCTGCAGCCTCCGCCTCCTCCACAGTGAACCCAAACACATCCGCAGCAGCTGTGGCCGCAGACTCTTCCGCCCTAGTAGTGATGAGCTGCAGCTCCTCATCGGTGGTGTCAGTGGTGAGGCTCTTCTGCTCGTCGGCACGGACCGGCAATTCCTCCAAGGTGTCGAAGAACGCTCGCACAACGTCGTCCGCAGGCTCTTGCCAAGTCGGGACGATGCCATGTGAATCGCACAATGGCATCATGGCGCGGATCCGGTCAAGTGAAGAGTTATTGCACAAAGGAACTACGCCCCTCGGCAATGTGAATGGGTACTGGGGGTCGCGTTTGAATAATTCCAAGAGCATTGCATCCAACTCCAAGACAGTGAAGTTGTAGTTCAGGCCCGGCCGCAGCCTCATGATGTCCGCCGAATTCTTGAATTCCCAGGCGGGCCTCCTCCTCTCCTGCAGGGGGGCAATGCGGCGGCGGAGGAAATCTGCCCCGACAGCACCTACGGTGAGCCCGGCAAGCCTGAGGCGAAGAATCCTAGTGATGGCGATCTTCAGCCTCTCGTCTTCCGGGGCCATGTTACTCCAGTCATTGCCGCGCACTATTGGAGTTTGGCGCACGGCGTGAAGGGCTGCGGATCCTCCTCCACGATCCAACACGACTCCACTCTCCACTCCTCCCACTTGCTGCGAAGCTCACCCTCCAAGTACGCCTCTTTCTTGCCGACTCTCAAGACCCAGGCAATCCCTCTGGCAAGCGGCTCTCCTCTCTCTACCCGAGGTATGAAGAAGTGGCGGAAAAGGGCTACACTAGGGTGGACTCCGACAAAGTTTTCGCACAAGTGTGCGAAAACTGCCATGGTCAAGACAGCATTGGGGGTGAAGTCAAGGAGGCGGAAGCCATACGTGTTCATAATGTCACAAAAGAACTCCGAGAAGGGCGGGCAGAGCCCGCAGTAGAAGAATAGCGGGAAGAACGGGTACCCATTTGGAGCCGACTCCGAGGCAGCGGCCGGGAGTACCCTCGTGCGCGGATGCGCACGCGCCTCTGTCGCCCAAAAGAGGTAGAATTACTCCCTCAGCTCCTGCACGCCGAGCTGGGGGTGAAGATCGCCCGCTCCTTCCGCAGCGCCGCGAGCCGCTGCACCTCAGCCGATTTCACGCCCTTTCCCTTGTCGGCATTCGGGGCCATGGCGGAGGTGGTGGAGAAGGTCGACGGTGTGGTGATGGTAGTGGCAATGGGGGGGGGGGGCGGAGCGCTGCTCTCTCGGCTTCGAGAAGAAGAGGGGAGCGGCGGAGTTTGTGAAGAAGGAGTAGCAGCAAGCAGCGAGGGGGAACGAACTGCCCCTGTTTCCTCTGCTTATAAAGAGGGACGGGGCGGACGTTTCGGCCTTCCGCTTAAACAACCACCCACGATCTCTCCCACGATGCCGCAATCAACGCGTGCCGTTATGGGAGAGTGCGGTGGATACGGAACAAGATTTGGCGTGGCCCAGCCCGCGTGTGCCCGTGCCCTGTCTTGGGCCTGGCCCAACAGCGCTCGGCACCGTGTCTGGCCCAGGCCCGGGGGCTCCTGTCGGTGGACTAGATTAGGGGTACCCTAGTACCCCGAACTTGTGCACGGGCAGTTGCAGCACCCCGCGGCAAAGGCTTGCCGGGTGATCGCCAAGATCCCCCAAGGTTCCCTTGGAGCCATCCAAGAACAAAGTATTTAAGCTAAGGAGACAAGACCCCGGCAAGAGGAGCTTGCCGGGAAGGCCAACCAAGACGCTCCAATGAACTTGCCGCGACGCGCCACACGCTCCGGCAAGGCGACAAGGCCCCGGCAAGAGGAGCTTGCTGGGAAGACAAACCAAGGTACCTCGAAGCCCGGTGAGCGACAAGCTTCCAGACCCGACAAGATAACAACAGCGGCAAGGCGCTTGCCGCGGCAGGCGGCCACTCTGCGTCCACGCTCCAGCGCATCCACCAACGTGTCGCTCTGGGGGCCTCTCCGGGCGTGCGTGGCGGGAGGCTGTGCAGCCAACGGTGCGCAGTGGCATGCGAAGCTGACAAGATCGCCATCGTGGCGAACGGTGGCGCCCCTAACGGTCCTTTTCTGCACTGTTCGGGCGACTCAGACGGGCATTTAATGCCCTTGTCCCCTGCCGTCAGGGTTAGGTAGGGTGCACTGTACAAGCAACTGTATCAACTACCTCGCTTTTTACGTTTTTACCCTCCTCTGCATTGCCACCTGTTGGTGACCCCTTTAGCGTATAAAAGGAGGCCCATGCGCAACGTAGGGGGGGTTCGGCTCACAGGTTCGAAGCCTCAGACAGTTTGCTTCGGATCCATCGGTAGCCCAGAGAACATCACACTCTCGCTTTGGAGAGCAAGAACACAAAATAATACAACCAGACAAGCAGCAGTAGGAGTGTTATCTCTCCGGAGAGCTCCGAAGCTGGGTAAACCGCTTGTGTGCTTCACCTCGATCTGCTCTTCGTGCAACCTTTGCCCCCCACCGAACCGAAAGGTGCCCGGTCCGCCGGCCCCATAAGTGTTCGTGGGTCGGTTTCCCCCGACACTCGATTTACGTGCATTCACCTAATTTACTAACGTTATTGCCTGCAATCGAGCAAATACCAATAAGACATTGATCTCTAAGGAGCTGTTACGAAGTGTCGCAGTCGCTGCTAACGGTAGGATTTTCTATCACATTTTTTTCATTAACGTGCTTGCACCCACTAGTTTACTGCTTGCTTTAGCTTAGCTTTCCCGAAACCATCAACTCTAGCTTTTTGAGCAGGTTTTTACCAATCTGGTATCCGCTGCTGATCCATATTCTCAGATACCCGCTTTCTTTACGACAGTATAGTATCCTGTATGCTGACAAGATCCATGAAGTAAAAAGGAGGGATATGGACTCCATCCTATAAACTCAATATATAGAGGCTACTCTGGAAACAGGAAGAAACCACACTTAGCATACAACACCGACTCGTCTTAGACAGGCTTTTCTAAATACTCAATTAGACTATTATGTACTTGACTTGCTAGGAATTGGATTAAACTATTAATGCATCCCATTATCTATTTCTTCATTCAGCTATGAGAGCTAGAAATTGATAGAATTTATCCATTCTACTTCCTCCACTTCTTTAAAAGCTTCTCCAATCACACTTATTACAATCTCACACACTTCTTCTTCTTTCTGACCTTGAGCGCAGCGCTGAAAATCCAGTATAGATTTCGTGATATATCAGGTATAGTGGTTTGAACCAGCTCATGCTTCAGTCCAAGTGTTTGCCGTACACCTTCCTTAAAGGGCTTAGTTTAATCAGTAGTGGTCCTATCACGGGTGTCACATTCATTTTGACCTATCCGGGAGACCCTATTTGATTAAGAGATCCATGCGATGCCAGAATCCGTCACTAAAGCACCGTATTGAGAAATAGATACCCAGCTGAGGAGTAGATGAGGGGCAGTGAAATCCATCTAAAGAATGCCGTGGAAATGCTACTTGTTGAATATCAAAAATATAGGATATCGAAAGGTCATGCGAGCGCTAGCTCATCTTAGAAGTGAGGTGAAAGATTTCTTTGATTTCACGATCGATCCTATTTTGCTGGTGAGAAAGCAGAAAGGATTGGAAAAAGTACCAACTTCTTGTAATTCTATATGCCAGCTCCTATCATATGTGCTAAGAGGGCGTTAAGCAGCCTGGGACTCTTATTTATGATCTTGTTTAGGATTGGAAGAGCGGAAAAGCTAAGGTACATCAGCATGGGTTCTATTCTCGTCTTTCAAGTACCTACCCTGGTATCACCTATGTAGATTGGTGGGGCTTTAGGACGGACTCCAAAGTCGACTGTTGAATCTCAGTATGTATGGCCAAGGCTCACTCATTCAACCCGCGAGAAAAGCGAGTCTTGAACGAAGGAAGAATAGCTGCAGGATCTTGGGTTCGGTATGATCGTTCTTCCAATTCATACTAGCTATGATCTTTCCCTGCTTAGAGGATCCAGCAGTAAGGGACCTACCTATGGCCAGTAAAGAACCCACCTATGCCTGGCTCCTCGGACAGCTTTCGGAGCTTCTGCTTCACCGGTGTAACACAAGTGGTTCCTGGGCTTTAACTAACTAAGTGCTGGCAGTGATTTTAGGTTGGTTTCATGGTTTCTTCATTCTTGTACCCTGTGTTAAGCATATAGCTAGCGTTTCTGGTGAACTTCACTTCACACCTAAAAAATCCCGATTGGAAAGAGAGAAACTTGACACGCTATAGTGATAGGCGAGGGCGAGCGAACCCCGTTAGCTACAATTCTATATCTTCTTTTTTGACCCCTTTGATTTGCCTTATCACTACAGCCAGGGATTGAGCGAAAGCCGCCCAAATGAAGATCAGATCATGAAATCATTCTACGATCGATCGAGTTATTCTCTATATCTTTATATAAAATAAGAAGACATAGAGACTCGGCTTCAAGATGGAGATTGACCATCTGCACCTGCTCATTCAATTATTCTATTCCGAGAAATCCAGACTACAATCTTTAGACAGAGGGTCCCTTCGATAAACTACTTGTCTCATTGGGAATACCCTCTTATGGAGCTAGATTCCGTAGTGGAGTTGACTTAGCTAAATTAGCAACTTATCGATCTGCTGTAGCTTTTCAAATCCACTCTAACCGAACTATGTTAATTATGGAATACCGCCTATCCTTAGAAAATAAGATTGTCCTTGTACTTGCTCTCTCATTCCTGGGAGTCCTTCAAGGGTATCAGATCTTGCTTGAAACAGGTTTTTCTTTCGCGCTTCCCCTAGCGCAGGCAATAGTTTGATAGCGAGTTCACCTTCCTAGTAACGTTTTCTCATTTCATTCATTCTCATTCAAATCTACTTCTAAGGCATGTGAAGTACCAGTTGTGGACAGATCCCTTGGCAGAGTATCAACTTGAGATTCTTCTTTCACCCTCCAGGAGTTCGGTTCTTTTCTTTCTATATCAGAATACGACGTAGAGGCTGAGCCTGCCGATTGATCCGACTAGCCAACTAAGGGGCCATTCACTTCTATAGAAAAATAGGTGTACTACGCGAAAGCTTCTCTTTATGAAAACCCCTCTGAGTCGTCTATAGCCGCCAAATCCCTTTTGATTCTGTTGTCAGAGGTGCCTTTCAATTTCATTGACCTTGGTACTGCATTTCATAGATACCTTCGCTATTACAGTAACGCAATTCTCCACTGAACCCATTGACCTAGGTACCGAGTCTGTTATGTGTACGTCTTTTCGGACTCTTTATTTGTTTGTGGACAACAAAAATGCAAACATGAGAAAAGGGGATCATTCCATTTTGAACACACCCATCTATCTCATCTGACCTCTCCGAATTCCCGAGTAACGAACCATGGGATATAGATGGTTGGGACATATCATCATCCGGAGGGAGTGGTCTTAATACCGATGTCTTTCTTTAACCTTTGGGAGGTCGAACCACTGAACCTATTTCTTTGACCTTGGGACCGATAGATAAGAAGGCAAGGCAGAAGAACCAATTGAATCGCGGAGAACAGGTAGCTCCGGCATGTGAACTTGTCGAACCATTCAACTATACTGTATATCGATTGGCCGCATCAACGCATTTCACCTCGGAACTTGTACTTGGAATAGAGCCATCCTTGAGATCCGCCACATCTTCCTTCAAGTCAGAGAGTTGAGATAGAACAGCTTCGCCTTTGACCGGTTTGCTGCTTTCCTTTATACACAAGCCCCTATTATTAAGGTATGGAGGTTTTTTCTGGAATGACCAAAGAACAAGAGAAGTTCAATGAGGTGCAAACGCAAGAATTAAAGCAACAAGGACAAGTGATAGGATAGGATCCCGAAGGATGGCATGCCTATTCAGCAACGTGCAGAAAGGATGGCTTCACGCAAGAATCTTGATGAACCAGGTATGTCTTCTACTAACAGATATGCTATTTGCAATTCCATTGATTCTGCTAGTCTAGTAAAATCTGCTGTAGATAGTGGCCTAGTGTTGGGCAGTACACAGGAGGAAATTGACAGGTCTATAAATTCTATTAAAGCAAGAGAACTTGCTCAAGCATTGCTTTATGAAGCTGCTCAGAAAAAGAAGTTAGCTGCTCATGAGAAGGAGCAGTCTTCCAGTGTCGAGTTAAGCTCTGATTCAGAGAATGAGGATATTACTCAGATTGTTGAAGAGTTAGATAATCACAGTACTTGTATACCAGTTGGTGACAAGAACACTACGAGCAGAGCTAAGAGGAGGCATAACAAAAAACAGATACCGCCATGAAGACACTAATCTTGAATGTGAGGGGCCTGGCCAGGTAGAAGGGGGCAACCTTCTGAAGTGATAGAGTGGGTGGACATAGTTTGTGTGCAAGAAACTAAGAGAGAACAGTTCTCAGATAAAGAGTTAATGGCAATTGGTGGCAGGAAGCTTTTCAAGTGGTTTTGCAAGCCAGCCAGTGGCAGTAAAGGTGGAATGCTTATTGGAGTCAATCTGGATGACATGGATGCAGACCTCATTGGGGAGGGTCAATTTCTCCATGGTGTTTGAGTATAGAGGCTTTGTGATAATTGTGCTTGGGTGGATGTTTATGGTCCAACCAAATTTAAGAGCTATGTTTTTGTTAGAGCTCACTAACTTTGTGCAGAGTGTTGATCTACCTTTGCGGGACATGATCAGATTTGCTCATGAAACAATGGCAAAATACATATTAATAGGATGGAAGCTTTTAATGCTTTCATATCTGAAACTGAACTACAGGAACTGAGAAGGGTTGGTGGCCTGGACTAACAAACAAGACAGGCCAGTGAGAGAAGTTTTGGATAGAGTTCTGGTTTCTTCAACTTCTGAGGATTTATTTCCTAAGTTTTACTATCCCTCTTGCAAGCTGGGTCAGATCATTGTCCTTTACTTCTAGAAAATGGGGAAGATAGGGGCTGCCACTAAGTTTCGTTTTGAACCATCCGCAAGAAGGGTTTAGAGATATGCTGTTACAGAAATGGCCTACAAGAACTGTTGCAAATGTTCCATTCCAGACTATTGGCAACAAGTGTCTCAGGGCTTCAGGAAGTTCTTGAGAGGGTGGAAGGCAAATGATGCTACTGACAATAGAAGAAGTAAATCCAATCCCTGCTTTAGCCTTGCTGCTTATTCACTGGCAATCCAACCATACCATTCTTGTCTATCAGGATCAGTCTTTCCCTCAAGTCACCTTAACATGCTTCTTTCTTTCCTTCACTATGCAGATACAAAACTAGGTTGCGGATGCATAAAGCCACTGATACTATTGGTCAGAAGTATGATTTGACAAAAACTACTTCTTTAGCAGCTATGCGAAATGGAAGTTTCCTTCTTCTTGCTTGTTTGGCCGTCCGAAAGCAGATACAGATATCGGGGAGAAAGCAGCTCTCTAAGCGATGGATACCGATCGATCTCGGTTATTTTCATTGATCCTGGCCTATCTCCATAGCGCTCACCCAGAGGGAATTCACTCAGCTCTGGGCCGCATCCATCTAGTTGGCATGAGAAAGAAGGCAATTCCTTCCTTGGGTCAGATCTCCGTTCCGGGATGGAAGAAAGAAATGATGGTTTGGATGAGCAATTGGGAAACACACACGGGGTCATGGATGGCTACCTAATGTGAGATGCATGCATTTCGGATAGAATGTCACACTCGCTCTGGAGTGCCCCGGGGCGATAGATATATGGATATATAGAAGGAAGGGAACATCGTCTGCGAGCTCTCTCTCCTAATCCACTTTCTTATTGCAAAGGCTCCAACAGAGCAAAGTTGTACAAAAAGAAGTATGCATATGGTCGGTCCCCTTCGAAAGGCAATGGAAAGCAAGGGTCCCGCTAGCATTGAGAAAGGAAGCGGTGAGACCAGTTCAGCCATAACCTTGAATGAATTTATATAAGCCAGGATCTTGTACCGGGTACGGAGACTCTCTAGTGATGCTCCCCTACCCCCTCTGCCTAGGGTAATAAGCTGGAGTTATAAGCTTAAGCTAATAGCACATAGAGAGCTAATACCATATACCGCCCGGCTCCGCCTTTAGCTGACCCAGCTCGGACTTCCCTTTCAAGCGTTCAAGAATAAGCATGGGAGTCGAATAGAGATGGCACTTGGAAACTACCGTTGGTATTTCAGGTTTCACATTGTACAGAATGAAATCATCGATAGGGCTCGCCCAGAAGAGAGGATGCCACGCTTAATAGAAAATTGTTTAGTTTAGGCATTTAGCTTAGCTTAAAATAGATATGTAACATGATGTACTTACACGTGCAACCACTCCGTCTTCTAGACCGGGGTCATAATTGAACCCACAACAAACCTCAGATGATGTGACTTCTCCACCCTCTAGGCAATTAAAAACTGGTCCCATTAGCTCGAATTTACTAATGTTAGAAAGGAAGACGAAGGTGCCAAAACAAAGCATTTGTTTCAAGCATTGTCGTGTCCTTGAGCTTCAAAGTCTCCAAAATCTTGATTGAGAAGAGTAAGCATTGCCTGGTGAGGAAGAGCGGAAGCATAGGTTTTTGGATCCTAGCGAAGGAGTTTCAAGTACGGATTACGCTTCTAAAGAGCACTATTTGGCTTGGCCCCTTCCTGCCAAAGATTTGAGATAACTAAAGCGACTCGCAGTCAAAACTGGTGGAGCCAACGCCAAAGAGGAAATGTGTAGATAGTAGGTGAGCGCCTAGCCCCTTAGTCTTTCGGATCGGAAGATTCATTGGTTTCATCCAAAGGCTTCTGTCTCGTCTTCCTCAAATTGTTGATCGAGGATCAAAGACATTGCTAAAGCAGACGCCTACCAAACGGGAGTTCTTGTACCTGCTAGAACGGCATCTGCTCGAACTTTTGTTTCTTAGAAAAGAAAATATGAACTCACAATGTGCAACAGAAATGTACCCACCGGTTGAGAAACCACCATAGTTGGATGATTGCTCGCGCTAGTAAGACAGCTTTGACTCTTCTTGATCGTGATCTGGTGATTGGTCACACCCTCTTTAGAGGTTCTAGGCCCTGCCTATTGAGTCATCTACCACAGAAACATAGTCTCATGATGATCCTGGTACAAAAGGTTCGTCAGGCCCGCATTCAGAGACTTCTGCCTCAGACTCATATCCATAAAGATATTCTCTCGCTTTCTAGCTGTACCCTTCTTCACACCCACCACGGAGGTTAGAGATTTCCCGTTATCAACATTGTCCAGGCAGGACTCTATTTTTAGAATGCTCGGAGCCAACCAAACAGTTTGCTACGTCCCTCGAGAAAATCAAAACTTCATTGGAAATTCAGGACCAACTTAGGAAGGCACGGACTCATACTTTGTAAGGTCGAAGTCCACACATAAGAAAATAACTAGTGCCTTGGAATACCCCCTTCTTCATTCATCCATTTAGGTAAGAATGGATCCAGGGAACCTGGCTCGGGAACAGCCCTGAAAAAACACAGTAAGAGAGTCCAATCTCTGAAATATAGCATTTGATCTCCTAAGTAGTAGTAGTAGAAGGCTTAGTATCTGACTTGATCCAATAGAGTCAGAACACACAGTAGATCCAGATTCCACACCTTGCTGTGGACTGGGGAGAGAGCAGCTCTTCGAAGCTGGGCGTTCTGTGTGATTATGGAGGAACTGTAGTACTCGCCCCAAAATGCAAGCCGGGATAGATACTTAAAGAAAGGGGGAGCGGTGGGCCTTCAAAAAGGAGAGAGGGAGTGATGGGCAACCTTTTTCTATATGTTGCTCGTGAGCCGCCAAGTACCAGTCTCGCAACAGTACTGGCGTTAAAGGATCGGTCCTTCACTTGCGGATCGTTCGCGAGTCAAACTCGCTCTCTTGCCACGCCTTTGGCTCACAAACTCGAGTCGGACTCATTCACTGCTGACTTTTTTGAGGATCGTTCATTCTTCACTCTCTTGCTATTACCCGCAGGGAGCGCTGCAACCGACGGTGCATATTATCATATAGAAAGAAGCGAAGCATAGCGATTCGTACTACCGGAAAAGTGTCGCTAACCACTAGGCAATAGAGTCAGCTTACGGGGTGGGGCGCAAGCAAGCGTAGCGAATCACATAGAGTTGCCCCTACCTGCCAGCGCGCAGATAGATAGGGCGGGCGAGCGCAGGGATGGATGTCTGAGCGGTTGAAAGAGTCGGTCTTGAAAACCGAAGTATTGATAGGAATACCGGGGGTTCGAATCCCTCTCCATCCGCGAGGTCATAAGTTCTCTCTTGCCTTATCTATAGATAAGAACGAATCTCCTCGACTCGACTGATATGATGGATGGAATGGGTAGAAGGTTGAGGTTATTGTGTGTTGATTTACTTAGGACTTTGTCTCCCTTTCGTTATCTTCCGCCCCGGGTGGATGACCTGTGGGAGCTAAGTCGAAGATCTCGGTGTCATCGTGAGTGGTTGATAAACAACGATTGCAGTTTGATTTAGGGAGTCCCAACCCTGTGAAGCTTAACAGACAAAGAAAACGATAGAGACTTCTTGGTATAGGGTGACGACCTTAATGAATCAAGTATTCAGGTGGCAGAGTTTTGAGCTACATAAGCGCTCAAATTCCGGAATACTTATTGCCCCAAAAATATGATCAACCCCAGGTACATTTATTAGGTTTTGATCTGAGGCTATCCTGGTCTACAGGACCCAACACAAGTATTCATCCTTTCCAATCTGAAAAAGGTGTTGCCGAAAGCTTACCCTCTTCCACACGCATGCTACAGCCGCTCCAAATAGGGCCCTGCAGCGAAATCCCGACTTCCTCCGCCGCGGATTTGGTCGCCGGCGGCTAAACGCCGGCAGCTGACGTGGCCGTCATTAGCTTGAGGCTAATTAGCGTGTTAATCTCGCCCTGTGCCACTGACAGACCGGCCCCACCCCCTAGTTAACCACTGTCACGACCGGGTTTTCCGGGTAATAAATTTCCAGAAAAGACCGTCGTGCTCATCAGCCCCAGGATTACTGTTAGCTGATGAGGCTCCAACTTGATACAGAAATTCCAAGCAAAATACAAAATAAATATGTAGTACAAGATCATTCTGGCCTGTGAGTACAACAAATGGTTTCTAGTGGTTGATGGCGGAAGCGGGTTGTGAAACATCAGTGTCTATGGGACTCCATTTCCCACGGGAACAGCTGACCAGGTTAATTCCTATCTTCGCGAGGCTGCTATCTCCATTGAGTGGGTTCTGGGGCTGGCATCGCGTCGCTCCTCTCCGTGCGAGCAAAATCTGGCCAAGACAATAGCCAGGGACAAGCCAGTGAGTACTTTGAATGTACTCGCAAACATTACGAACACAGGTATAATATAACAATGATGTGCTGAAAATATTTTATGCTCATGACGTCTGTCACAAAAGATAAATAAAACTCTGATGCGTGCAAGCAAGGTATTTATAAAAGTGCAATAACATAGTAGTATTAGAATGTATGAAATAACAAACAATGCCACAGTCGGGCGTCTGAGCGACACCACATAAAGGGCTTTAAGAGAAATGCCACAGTCGGGCGTCTGGGCGACGCCACATAAAGGGCTTTAAAAGAAATGCCACAGTCGGGCGTCTGGGCGACGCCACATAAAGGGCTTTAAAAGAAATGCCATAGTCGGGCGTCTGGGCGACGCCACATAAAGGGCTTTAAAAGAAATGCCACAGTCGGGCGTCTGGGCGACGCCACATAAAGGGCTTTAAAAGAAATGCCACAGTCAGGCGTCTGAGTGACGCCACATAAAGGGCTTAAAAAGAAATGCCACAGTCGGGCGTCTGAGCGACGCCACATAAAGGGCTTGAAAAGAAATGATCATAGTGAATATCCCGGAGGTAGAACCATCCTAGAGATATTCGGTAATAATATCACGGGTTAGTCAACAATAATAATAATCATAGATATCACAAGTCACGAGTAGTAAATTCTATTTTTCTGGTTAATGGTTTCACCTCCGAAGACCGACACTAAGACCGACACCTGACCCATCCCAGACTGTAATCCTTAACCATGGACACGGCTATTCGAATAGGTTAATTCTCTGCAGAGGGTGTACTCTTTACCCACGAGTAACGGATCTCTTTAGTCCATCGGGACTAATTCCGTCTACAGTCTTTTTGTTGAAAACACACCTAACTTGCACACACCAGCTTATCTCACACGTGTCTGGAATCACCCACGACACCTGTTAAGCAAACTCTAAGTGGGGAGGCTACAACCTCGCGTAGCATGGGATCAAATTTATATCGCGCGCTCTAAGGGGTGGCCTCCCCTCTCGGTCCCAACCGGAAACACCCATGCCCCCGGACCAGGTGGCCTGCCTACCAGCTACAACCGGTATCTTCCACCATGGCCTCTCTGTACGGTGTGTGCTGGAAAGAGGTTGACAACTTACTGAACCGTACTCTACTTGCTGTAGAGACGAGTGGTAGTACGAAACAAGTATGGGGGTTACTGGAACAAGACTTGATCTACGGTCGACTCAGGAGGTTCAAGTATTCCCTGCATGATTAGCATGACGCATATATTTCATCCAACAAATTCACCGCTCATATCACCTTACCATGCCATACCAGACATAGCCGTCCCGACGGAGACCGGCGACAAACTCATGCCTACCCAAGGCCGAGGTTTTCCCGGGTTCCTGCCGGTATGCATGCAAGGCACATGAGGGTGATTATCATCACAAGTGAGTCCATTTCCAACAGCATGGAAATCAACAACATGCACCCATGCATATGATCATATCACATGAAATAACAAGTCCTTCGAAATGCGGTGGTGTTATAAATGTATCAACGATCACACCAAAAATATTATGCCGGGGTTCAGAATGCTTGCCTTCAATGTTGTGGAGGGGTGAGGTGCTCTCCAAAACTTTTGAAAGCTTCTTCTTTCTCCCCAAAATCCTATTTGAAAATATATTTGAATTAACACACATTTCAAAAACAGAACCAAAAAGTTGTTAAAAAAATTTCAAATAAATCTTAAAATAAACTAGATCAAATTTGAGGAAGGTAGGAAAAAGAATCAACTCATTTGGAGTTATATTTAAAAAGTTATAGCCAGTCAAAGATTTGGTCAAATCTGTTATTTAAATTAAAACAGAAAATAAAACGATTCAGACGAGATTACGCTTTCGGTGCAGAGGAGGCGTACTTGGGGCTTTACGCATCCACTTAACCACGCGGGCGGCGCGGGGTGTCACTGACAGTGGGCCTGCCTGGCCCACTGGTCAGGTTTGACCAGTCGCCGTGCGTCGTCTCCCTCCTTTGCCCGAGCGGAGCGGGGCTCCGGCGATCGTCGCCGGCGTTTGGCTGCTCCTCGCGGGCCCCCGAGGGTGGGGATGGATCCGCAAGGTTGGGGCGGTCCTCCCGGTAGTCGTTGGGTCGGCGGGGACGGGGTGAGCTGCCGGCAGCGAGCTCCGCGGCGGAGGAAGGCTTCGGTGGCGAAGTGACTTTGTGGCGGCGCTGGCTCCCGAACAAAATTGAGTAGGGTGAATGGTTCATGGGAGGAAGAGGGGGTTCTTGGTGAAGAGAACGGAGAGGGGGAGATACTGGAGGTGCCGGATTGGCCGGGGCGGTGGCGGCGGCAGGAGTTGCCGGAGATGAGGAAGGAGGCCTCCCCGGGTCGATTTGCTGCCATGGGAGGACTAGGGGAGCATTCTAAGGCTTCCTGTGTGCACAGGGAGGCTCGGGGGCCTCCTTTTATAGCTCGTCGAGGTCGGTTCCGCGGCGGCCGGATAAGCTCTCCGGCGAACCTCCTCTCTGTAGCTTGCAGGGCAACGTGGCGTGGCTGGGGATGACGGCAAGAGCTAGTGGACGAGAGGGCACTGCTCCAGGGGCCAGGTGGCGAGCCGGGGTGGCTTGGGCGGCGCTGCACGGCGCAGGGCTGTCGGGCGGCGGCGGCGGCTAGTGCTTGGCCTGCCGAGCGCGGCGAGGTGCGGCTTGGCGAGTAGCTGAGAGAAGGGGAGCGCGTGGCGTGATGCTGCCGTGTGGGCCAAAGCCAGGGGGGCCAGCGTGTCGGCTCGGGCGCGTGGCTGCAATTTGCGCGCTCTGGGCGCGCCCAGTGCACGCACGGGACGTGCTCGACGAAATGCTATGGCATGTTAGGGGGCTCCAAACCACAAGAAAGTTAGCAGGGTGGGGTTATAGTTTAAGGCAAAACCATTGGACATGCTGGTCTGGCCAGGGGATTAAGTCCATAGTGCAAACAAGGACTCATGTCAAAACTGCTCATGCCCGAAAGGTGTTTGACAAAATGCCAAGGGCACTTAGGCATTTCTTGGAGTGGCCAAAATCTCCAGATCAGTGTCTCTGTGGAAGAAAGAGAGAGTGGTGAGGTTAGTTGGCCAAAAGCAGAAACTTGTTAGTGCAAGTTTCACAAAACTTCAATTCTGGACAGGAAATAAATAGCATTATTTCATGAACCAAAAATGATCCAAAAGGTGCATGCTCCTGGACTTAAGGGTTTAACATGGGGGACTACAAGTAGGAGAAATAATCAAGGGTTAAAGAGCAAGTAAAAACATGGTTGCTGTACAAACCATCAAGTTGGTCCAGAATGAAGATGAAGCTGATTCACTCAAATTTTTTCAAAGAACATAAATAGGTTTTTGCACAAAGTGAAACAATAGGCTCCTTCTGACCTCCCCTAATTTTTGTAGAAGTTTTAAAGAAATATTTAAATAGGTTGTAGTGCAAAAAGCACTCTGGACCAGAGAAGAAAAATTGAGTGTAGGGCTCAAAATATTTCATGAATTAAATATATTTTAGCATAAAAGTGATTTAGAAACATCACATGACATCTCCAAATTTTTGTGGGAATTTTAAGTGAATTTATCAAATGGTTGTAGTTCAAATATGGCCATTTAACCTAGAAAACCCTTTTCAAGAGAATAAAGATCAAGCAACCTAATTATTTAATTAGTTACACTGATAGAAGGAAAGTTTTTCTTGAGAGGTTAAACAAGTCCAACAACATTTTTGAAAAGTTTTCTCTTTGGGAAAAACTCATCATAACAGGGAAGGAAATGATTTAAACAAAATCAAAATGGAGCTCAAAAATTCAAAGTTCTAAATCCTGGCAAAATTTTATTCCATTAAAACAAGGCCAAAATTTTGGGGTGTCACAACCACGGGGTAAACCCCTGTTAAATTTTAACCTAACCAACATGGACGCCACACGTCAGTTGACCCGCTGACTTCACCGTTGACTGGCCCCACCTGTCTGTGACTCGAGCCAGCACCGTGAGACTGACCAGTGGGACCCACTTGTCAGCTTTGACCTGGACCCGTTCTGTTGACTTGCTCAGGTCAGCATGACGTAGTGCTGACGCAATAAGCTATTTTCTGGGTTTAATTTAATCTAAGAAATTCCAGAAAATGTTTTAAACTTCTAAAAATCATATAAACTCAACCATAACACCCAATGAAATAATTTATATATGAAAAATTATCAAAAAATCCAATCTATCCATTTATGCTATTTTCATGCATGTTAGAACAAATTAAGGCCACTTTTAGGACAAATCAAATGAATGGTATTTAAATAACCACATGTGGAGTTTGAATTTGAACTTTGGGTTCAAACCAACTTCATTTAATTGTGGTGCTAGTTGCATTAGCTCAATCAACAACTTATTGCCATGTCATTATCATGCATCATGTTGTGCATTGCATTGGTTGTGTTCCTTCTCTGTTGCCAGTGTTTGTCCCCTCTCGATAGACGTTGTACCGACGACAAGAACGATGACACCGATGAAGTGTGTTCCTCTTCAGAAGTGTCAGGCAAGCAAAACCGCATTGTTCATTCTGATACAATCCCACTCTCTCGCTCCTGCTCTCTTTTACTGCATTAGGACAATAGCAATTCAACTCTTACATGCTGCGGTAGTTGAACCCCTTTCCTCTGCATGACCTGTCATTGCCACAGTAAATAGATGAAACCCACTAGCATGAGTAGGAGTTGTTTGAGCCCTAATGTGCCTACTCATTCATCCTTGTTTGTCATGCCTGCTACTACTTATAGTTGAGTCAGGTTCGATTCATCGGGGATGAATTGGAATGTGGTGAACATGTCCTACTGTGTGTGAGCTAGTGTGTGAACACGATTTGGTAAAGGTAGCGGTGAGAGGCCATGTAGGAGTACATGGTGGGTTGTGTCATTGCGGCCATCCTCAGGAACTGAGTTCCGTGTTTGTGATCCATGAACAACTACTACCATGCATTGGAATGCTTAAGTGCCCCTCTCGACTTATTAATCACCATGATCTCTGTCCAGCAGTTGCAACTAGTAGTCTACCAAGTGGCACCCGTTACAGGTGGGCTTCGGACAGACTAGGCACAGTGGCACGGTGTACCAAGTGGAACCCGGATGGTGGGCTTGGGAACCCTGCTCACATCGTTTGGGGCCATGAGCGACACCCCGGCTGGATCTCCTTGCGGATGGAACCCGAATAGGTGATTAACCTGGACTAAAGACTTGTTGGTTAGTCAGGTCGTGGCCGACTCCCTCGCCAGGCTTCCGCTTGAATGTTGCCGAGATACACGATGTGTACATGGTGGTAAGTGGCGAGAGCGTGTGTGAAGAAGTACACCCCTGCAGGGTTATCATTATCTATTCGAATAGCCGGATTCCTCGGATATGGAAACTTGGACCCCTTGCATAGTTCATAGACAAGTGAAAGTGGATACTCTAAAATTCGCAAGATAAGCGTGAGTGCTATGAATGGCCTTCTCGTAGGGAGACGGGAGTGGATCCATAGTGGAGTATTGATATGGTGAATATGTGGACTCGTGTGCACCACCTCAAAAGAGTTACTTGCAGTCGTAGTTCAGGATAGCCACTGAGTCAAAGCTGGCTTGCTGCAGTCAAACTCCACCACCCCTTTGTTGATACCGATGCATATGTAGTTAGTTCTGATGTAAGTCTTGCTGGGTACATTTGTACTCACGTTTGCTTATTTTATGTTTTTGCAGAGATACTTCAGTCTCGCTAGTAGTTCCGTGTGGACTTCGACGTTTAGCTTGATACCTCAGCTACGATCTTGTGCCCTCGACAGGATCTTGTAGATAGTCAGGTTTCTCAGTCTTTTTCGTTTGTAGATGTCTGTACTTAGACATGTGAAGCTTCCGCATGTGCTTTGACTTGTATGCTCTGAATGTTGGATCATGAGACCCATATTTGTAATATCTCGTTCCTCGGAGCCTAATGAATAAATACTTTGAGTCGTAGAGTTATGTTGTGATGCCATCTTGTATTTACACATATCAAGCATATTGTGTGTACGATTGAAATGCTTGGTATGTGTGGGATCCGACAGACTAGTTGTTCAGTCCGCTATAGCCTCTCTTATGGGGAAATGTAGTCTTGTGCTTCAGTCCGCTATAGCCCGGTTCACCGGAGTCCTGCTAGCCCAGCACTACTGCTCCGGAACACTTGACTGACCGGCATGTGATTTACTTTGTTCCTGTGTCTGTCCCTTCGAGGAAATGTCACGCGGTGACATCCGGAGTCCTGCCTAGCCTGCTACAGCCCGGTTCACCGGAGTCCTGTTAGCCCAGTGCTACAGCCCGGATTCACACGGTGCTGACCGACATGCTTGATGTTGATTCATGTATGCCTGTCCCCGTAAGTTAGTGCCACTTTGGGTTCACGACTAGTCATGTCGGCCCGGGTTCTCTGTCATATGGATGCTAGCGACACTATCGTATACGTGAGCCAAAAGGCACAAACAGTCCCGGGCCATGGTAAGGCGACACCCGTGGGAATACCGTGCGTGAGGCCATAAAGTGATATGAGGTGTTACCGGCTAGATCGGTGTGACTTGGAATCGGGGTCCTGACAGCTTTGGTATCAGAGCCTGACTACCTGTAGGATTACCAAGCCAAACCAGTCGAAGTTGTGTCTAGAAATGCTTTAGTTATGTAAGGGAATTGATTGTGGAAGGGAGCGTAAGGATCTTTTTACTCCTTTACCTTATGCCCTTCTGATCTGAGTCAACCTCTTCTTTTCTACGGGGATTAAGAACTAGGCTTCTCTTCTATCTCTCAGGATAACATGTTACTAAACCGTAGATGCCTAGGATTGTTGAGTTCAAGCCTCAGTTTAGTTCCTACTACTTCCATATGTTCATACCTGGCCTCAGAACCTTGATATCGTCATGTTGAGTGGTTATGCCACCATTTTGCATGATGTCTCAAATCATTTTGAGCATTTACAACCGTTATGCTGTCCGAGTCATCCCATGTTTCTAAACAGTCTGATGCATCTGCAAATCCCTTCCTCCCGTTCCTGATGTCCTTTTGGGCCAGATTAAGCACACTAATCGGTGAGTTGAGGTACTCTATTGCCTCGACATATATGTTGGAGTTGTTATTATGACACTAGGGTATCTTAGAGTTAGTAATCTAGCCATGTTTGGTGTTCCCAGTGTGATGATTCTGGCCACCATTCTCGAAAGCATCTCATGATGTTATTTAGTTAGTAGGTATTCTACTCCTGGGTTTTGAACCCGAGATTCACCCTACTTCATGTTGTTAGTATTTGCTAGTTCCCTTAAGATATTAGTAACCTTGTGATAGCCCTCGAGGTATGTGGTACATCGTTCTTCCAATACCATGAGCCAATATGGCAGAAGTTATTTGAACCAAAAGATCACAATAAGAGTACTCTTGAGGAGTTCTCCATTCATAATTGTGACTCTGCCAGTCCTACCTCTCTGCATGGGTTATCCAAAAGAAACATGTTGAACTTGGTTCGACATACTAATCCATGCATCCACAACTCAGAAAGTTATATGTTCCTTGAGTTGACCCTCCTTAGTTGTATTCCGACCCTAGTCTATCAATTGATAGTCAGGAATAGTTGTGCATTCGTGTTCATCGATGCCTATTATTCTTGTGGTCCGTCAAGCCATTCTATTCTGGAATGACTAGGAGAAACAAACTCCAGCACCTCATCCATTTCATGGATTGGTCAAAGTAGTTGTATTCCACAGATCAAAATGCCAATCCAGCTTTTGTTCTGCTCTACCTCGGAGTATTACCCCCTTTATGTCAGGATTGCCATGAGAATTGCACCACCTCTTATGAATTCTTGACGAAGTGATACTTCTCGCCATCATTATCTATTTCTCGGTTCCCGTGTTATTGTAACCGGAATGCCGACAACGGAATCGTGATGTGTGAAATCAATACTCTGAGCAACTCGTTGCTTGGTAGTAAATGGACAACATTCTCATTCTTAGGGTGTTGGTTATTGAACTACCATTCTAAGATTGATCTTGCTACCTAGTCCATATTTCCTGGTGCACTCTTTGATCAATGAGTTAGGATTGTGTCAATCCCTCGCTCCCTTGATCATATCATCTTGCCCTGAAAAGCAAGATTGATCTTAAGCTTAGTAACATATCGGTGGTTCGTGACGTTCCGGTTATCTTCTCGGAAGTATTACCAGGTTGTCACCTGACCGCTATGTTGAGTTCATGATCATGTTGGTTTTCCTCCAAACCACCCATTCCCCAAGATCTGTGTGGGATACCACCTGAGCTAATTGGTTAAGCCAAACAACAACTTGGAGAGTTGGAAGATAAAAGCTTGTCTGACTTAGTTCGTGTTAAGGGTTATCTTTTGTGTTTGTGTGTGTGTTGAAGAAAGATGATATCTTCATCGATTGGTCCTCGTGATCAGTTGTTGGATCTATTGTCTTGTCCAAACTTTGATTGGAGTGTGGGATATCCTCAAATCAAATCAGAACCAACAATGTTCGTAATGTTGTCTTACTCGAGGTTGATTCCTCGGGCATACACCATTACATTCTTTGGTCTGACCAATGCTATCACCTTGTTCACATAGTCGTGGAATGTTAACTGAACCTGAGCGATTGCACTCCAGGCTCCACGTTACTGCACCCGAGCGGTCGATCGATGGCTGTTAACTGAACCCGATCGAGCGATTCCTTCGCTACTGCTGCTAACTA
>NC_041384.1:695034827-695070668 GCF_002162155.2 Triticum dicoccoides
GGTGGGGGTGGATGAACAGGACCCCATGGTGTTGCCTCTGGATGAACATGACCCCGATCGATCGAGCCGGTTGGGGCTGGATGAACAGGACCCTGTGGAGGGCTGGATGAACAGGACCACCCCGTGGAGGGCTGGATGAACAGTAGACGGTGGAGGGTAGGATGAACAGTAGCCCGTGGAGGGGTGGTTGAACAGGAGCCTGTGGAGAGGGCTGGTTGAACAGTAGCCGGTGGAGTAGCGCGCGGTGGAGGCTGGATGAACAGGAGCCCGCAGATGAACAGTCGCAGGTGGAGGCTGGAGGAGGTGGACGGTGGATGTACAGTAGCTCGTGGAGGCTGGAGGGGGTCAACGGTGGGGATGAACAGTATCCCGTGGAGTCCCGTTTTGCGGTACGCCACACCCCTCCCGATGAATAGGACCCCCGTTTCGACCATAGGAGGTCCGTTTTGTCCGTTTTGCGGTACGCCACACCCCTCCCGATGAACAGGACCCCCGTTTCGACCGTAGGAGGTCCGTTTCCTCCATTTTGCGGTACGCCAGACCCCTCCCAATCAACGGGACCCCATTCTGAAGGTAGGAGGTCCGTTTCCTCCATTGTGCGGTACGCCAGGCCTCGTTTCCATCGCCTGTTCCGTCCAAGCCCTCCCGATGAACACGACCACGCATTCCGTTCTGACCCAGCCGGTTGGCTCCCACGCATTCCGTTGCCTCCCCATGAACACGACGCATTCTGTTGCCTCCCCATGAACACGATGACGACGTTGTTTCTCCGTTCCGACCCAGCCATGTACACGAGCCCTGGTCATACGTATGCGCGAGTAGGCGTTCGAGACCCCGCCCGTATGTACACATACATGGCCGTATTTTCTTTCTTGCACCCTGGCCGCTGTACGTACGTGTACATGCTACGTGCGCGCCTCTACTACAACATATGCGCGCCTCTACATCGACCAGTATGTACATACACGTTCGCGACCAGAATGACAACGCTACATACGCTTCGACCAGGTGGGTCCCAACTGTCAGACACTTCCTTGCATGCGAAGATGTAGCTGGTGGGTCCCAGCAGTCAGGGGGTGAATCGTTTTTTTTTTCAGACGCACTTCCTTGCGTGCGAAGATGTAACTTGTGGGTCCCAGCAGTCAGGGGGAAACGTGTTTTTCGCAAAATACAGTGGCCCGTCCGGTGTGTCCCAGCTGTCAGGTGGAGGAATCATTATTTTCCGTGTAATAAGGAGGCACTTCCTTGCTGCGGCCATGGACCCAACTGTCAGCCTCTCCATGTATAGTCCACGTCTGATGGAAGTCGTTCCTTGACCACGTTGACCACGCCGCGCCGAGAGCACCAGGGCGGTGGACGACGGCGAGGCCAAGGAAGGGGACGACATGAAGGCAGGGAAGACTCGGCAGTTGTTTCCCACACGGAGGGGAGTACGACTGTATGAGGGTTTACGGGTTTGTCTGTCGTCGCCGAAGAATAACAGCAGGTGTGGGTGAGTAGGGGGATGGCTAGGCCAGCGATGGGAGTATGGTCGGGCGGTGAGGCCTGCGCGGCAGCACAGCCGGCCGCGAGGAGGAGGGAGCAGACAGTCCCACCGCCGCTTGTTTGAGCGGCTGGAGCGGGAAGAGCAGAGATTGAAGAAGCACGACGGCCGTTGGATGGACATCCAACAGTCAGTGCTTGTGCATCAACCTTTTCTTTTAGGAAAGCCTCAAATCTGTGGAAAACAGCATACAGCCCATATGCCATTATTTCTAATAATTTACAGCCCATTTGCTAATTCTTAAGGTTTTTTTGGAGCCCATATTCTTTTTGTTAGCATTACAGCCCATATTGTGACAACGGTTAAAAAATTATATGAAACTTTGCATATTTCGCTGCGGTTCGAACTGTTTTTAATCCCGAAATTTCGACTCACATTCAAACTGATTTTAAAAATAAATGTATATCAATATAAAATCCAACAAATTCTCCACGCATAAAATTTAATGAAATTTAAAATCTTGAAATGAAAAAAAGATATTTGAAACTAAGTGCCGGTTTGATGTGTTTTAAAAATGTACAACCCATTTCTCATTACTGATGGGCCATTTTCTCGGCCAGCCGAATGAAAGCTCTCTTCGTCTTGAAAGATTTGCAGCCCAACAGGCCTGACAAAGCGACTTACTTGGCAAATCACAAAAAAACTGGGATGTGGCCGTCGACCCAGCTATCAGCCTCTCCACGTACAGTACTCTTCCGATGGAAGTCGTTCCTTGACCACGTTGACCACGCCGTGCGGAGAGCACCACGACAGTGGACGACAGCGAGGCCTAGGAAGGGGACGACACGGCAGTGGAAGCCCACGCGGAGAGGACTACGAGGGTTCACAGGTTCGGCTGTGGTGTGAGGCTGCCGTCACCGCAGGGCCTAGCCTGCGGTGGGAATAGTAGGGGCGGTGAGGCCTCTGCAGCAGCACAGCCGACCACGGGAGGCAGGAGCATGCAGCACGATCGGCGCTGCTTTGGGCGGCTGGAGCAAGAAGACCAGAGGTTGAAGAAGCACTACGACCGTTGGATGGACATTGTACGGTCACTGGAGCTAGAACCGTTCATATTGACTAAGTTGACAAAGCCCTTCGTCCCGGTCAACTTAGTAGGCCCACAAGTCAGCCTCCCAGCAAGGTGGGTCCCAGCTAGCCGGGGGAGTATTCATTTTTTTGTGCGTAGTAAGGAGGCACTTCCGATGGGTCCGAGCTGACAGCGGGGGGAACGTTTTTTCGCGAAATACGGTGGCCCGTCCGATGGGTCCCAGTAGTCAGGGAGAAACGATTTTTTTCACAATATACTGGTGGCCCGTCCGGTGGGTCCCTGCTGTCAGCTGGAGGAATCATTATTTTCCGCATAAGAAGGAGGCACTTCCTTGCTGCCGCCGTGGACCCAGCTGTCAGCCTCTCCACGTACAGTCCACGTCCAATGGAAGTCGTTCCTTGACCACGTTGACCATGTCGCGCCGAGAGCACCAGGGCGGTGGACGACAGTGAGGCCTAGGAAGGGGACGACGCGGAGCCGGTGAAGACCCGGCAGTGGATGCCCACGCAGAGAGGAGTATGAGGGTTCACTCATTCGGCTATGGTGTGAGGCTGGCGTCGCCGCAGGGCCTGGCCAGCGGTGGGAATAGTAGGGGGCGGTGAGGCCTCCGCGGCAGCACAGCCGGCCACGGGAGGCAGGAGCAGGCGACACGACCGGTGCCGCTTTGGGCGGCTGGGGCAAGAAAGACCAGAGGTTGAAGAAGCACTATGGCCGTTGGATGGACATCGTACGGTCAATGCAGCTAGAATCGTTTATATTGACTAAGTTGACAAAGCCCTTGGTACGTCAACTTAGTAGGCCCACAGGTCAGCTTCCGAAATGGTGCACCCCAGATGTCAGGGGGAGGAATCATTTTTTGGGCGGGTGAAGCTAGGATATCCTAGATTGAAGAAGAAGCACGGCATCCGTTGGATGGACATCCAACGGCCACTGCTGCTAGAACCGTGTGTTGACTATAAGTTGATAGAGCTTTGCATACGCGTCAACTCTGTCTTTTAGGGGACGCGTCAACTTAGTAAGGCCAGAAGTGTGTGGCAGAGAACTTATAGCCCATTTGAGATTTGTAAGTACAGCCCATTAGGGGAAGCGTCAACTTACTACAGCCCATTTACAGTTTGTTAAAAGTACAGCCCATTTCAACCAACCGTTCAAAACAGAATTCAATAAAATTTCCCACATTTTGATGGGATCCGAAATATTTTTATCCCGAAATTTCTAGTTAGATTAAATACAATTTCAATATAAATTTATATTACGTAAAAATCCAATGAAACATTGCGCTCGCAACAATTAATGAAATTAAAATTTTCAATATCCAAAAATAACATTTTATAAAGCAATCACGTGTTTGGTGCATTTTTTATAGTTACTGCCCAGTTTTTATTATTACATCCCATTTATTATTTCTTAAAGCCCATTTTCTTGTTAAGCCTAATGCATCCCTCCTAGGAAAGATTTGCAGCCCAGCGGGGCGGAGAATAACAACTTGACCTTGCCTGGGTATTCTTAAAAAAAAGTATAGCTGGGCTAGCCATTTTCAGCTTGAAAAAAATTAATATCTGGGCTCGATATCTGGCCTTGGCTAGACGGGCCACAGCCCGCCCAGTTAATACCTGCAGCGATGTTTTCGTTATTGTTCAGAGGAGAAAAATTAATATCTGGGCTAAACATCAAAAAACTCTGCAGTGCTCACACCTCAAAAACACAAATACTGCTCGAGCTGCTTGGTCCCAGCTGTCGGCCGCTTCTTGTGCAATTCTCTCATTTATTGACTACTACATAGGTTGACAATGCTGTGGGACCATGATGTCAGGAAACTAGGGGGAGCAAAATAAATTACTCCAGCGAGCGCTTCCACCTCTGCCTCGTTGTCTCCCGTGGAAACCCCTTTCCTTCCTTTTTTTTGCTCGGGCAAGGACCAATGCATGCAGCACATCCATGCGGTTATTAGGCAAGAAAGAAAAGCTCTTTGCATGCTATGAATTACGATGGACTGCATGGGTAACTAATAAGGCATCCTCTTAACTGCTGTGATTAAATGTTGTGTTTAGAAGAGAGAAATATTCTTCTTTTCCACCAATCTGCTTGCACCTAGGTCGTGATGCACCTTCTAATACGATTTATTCACCTAGACTAAGGGAGTATAGTTTTATACACACACACACACACACACACACATATATATATATATATATATATATATATATATATATATATAAGGAGGCACTTGCGTACGTGAGGCTATGGACCTGGTGGGTCCCCATTTTCATCCTCTCCAAGTAAAGTCATCTCCTTGCCCGCGCGCGCTTTCCGCCTGAAACAGTCAGCGCCGCCCGCCCCGCTTCCTGGTGCAGGCGATTGCTCCGCCTTCAAATGACACAAGTGCCATCCGTCCGTCCATCTGCCCCCCACATTAATGATACGCGGTTGCCGAGGCAGCTACTCCGGCGCCACACATCCGTCCCTTCGCCCGCCCACCATTGCTATATAAACTGTTGCGCTGGCCATAGCCGCAGTCATCCGCATATGTTCCCTTTCTCCTCTCCACACCACTACTGCCCACCATGGCTTCCTCGCGCTCCAGCGCTCTTTGGGATGGGCGGATGACGGACCACAAGGAGATGGCAGCTATTGCTGCCGAACGGCTGGCCGGCAGGCAGCCGGAGGACGACGACGTCCCAATGGAGAACATGGTAGTCGACGATCCGGCGTCAATCCCCTCCTCCACGCCATCCTCGCCGGTGCATTGCACCATGACCATCGGCGAGGCCCGTGCGCAATATATGGACAGTGTGAGGTAGATGCGTCAGGAGCAGTTCCGGGAGACGCTGGCCGACGCCGCCTACAACCACCATCTCCTCCAGGAGCACCTGCAGGTGGAGGAGCAGATCGCCGCGGAGCAGGCAGAGCAAGAGGCGCTGCTCAACTCGTACCACTCCGCACGCAAGGGCCGCCTCGAGCGCTAGCGGTACCGCATGCGGGTGGCGGAGGCTGCGACCGCCTACAAAGAGGCTAGTGAAGAGGGCAATGAAGCGGGCGAGGCGCTGTTTGGCGAGACCGAGGATGAGGCAGAGGACAATACCAGCTCCAACGAGTCCCCGCTCTGCTGGCCTCGACGAGGCTCTGCTCCGCTGAGGCGCCGCTGTAACGCCCCGAGACCAATGTGCCAGGTGTCCTCTAGTTATTCGATGTTGTTGCCTTGTCATTGCTTGCATGTCATGCATTGCATATCATGTCATCATGTGCATTTCATGTGCATACAAGTTCGTCTAATGCATTCGAGCATTTTTCCCGTTGTCCGTTTTGCAATCTGGCACTCCGTTCTCCTCCGGTGGTCCTTTCTACCTTCTTTTCATGTGTGGGGGTTAAACATTTCCGGATTGGACCGAGACTTGCCAAGCAGCCTTGGTTTACTACCGGTAGACCGCCTGTCAAGTTTCGTATCATTTGGACTTCGTTTGATACTCCAACGGTGAACCGAGGGACCGAGAAGGCCTCTTGTGTGTTGCAGCCCAACACCCTTCCAGAGTGGCCCAAAACCCATCTAAACCCCTTCCATCATCTCGGTCGTTCGATCACGATCGCGTGGCCGAAAACCGCACCTCATTTGGACTCTCCTAGCTCCCTCTACCTCTATAAATAGATCCCTCCATTTCATTTTCAGGTCTTTTCCCTCCAAACCCTAGATCCCTCCTCTCCGCGCCGCCGGACGAAAAATCGTCCGGCCAGACATGTCCGCCCCGCTTCGCCCGGCCAACCACCGCCCACCACATATCACGCCTCCGCCACTGCCGTGGCCCGCGGAAGCCCGCGGCCGGCCCTCCTCCGCGCCGACTAGGCCCAAGCCCCCGCCCCTCCAGCCCGCTCGACCCCGCCGCCGCCGCCGCCAGGTGCTCGCCAGCCATCGCGGCACCTGCCGGAGCTCCGCCCCGCGCTGCAACCGGCCATCGCCGCCGCCCTCGCGCGCGCCTCCCGCGGCCGCCGCCCTGCTCGCCGGGCCCTGGATCCGGCGCCCCGACCCGCTGCCCCGGCCTCCTCTCCTTTCTTCGGTGAGATCGAGCTCTTTCGGCGAAGATCCAGGCGAACCTCGTTCAGCGTGCCCGAAACCCTAGATTAGTTTCGGGAGGTGAAATTTCTACTAAGTCCCCGAGTTTTCCATGTTTCAAATGCCTATGTTCATCGCATCGTAACTTTGCATCCGTAGATCCGTTTTGTGCATATAGCATATAAAAATGTTCGTCTCAGAGAGCACATCATTTCATCCCATTGCATCATTTTCATTTGAGTTCATCTTGATGCCCGAAATGCTGTTGGAAGAATGCTATTTGGGATAATTGTCAGATCTACTGCTCCAATTAGATATTTGTCATTTTTGCCATGATTATGTGTGCATGATATGCCCCTGAGCTCTACATGTGTTTTTTTATATGTTTTGACATCTATCCAGAGGTGCAACCCATGTATTTTTGTGATGTGTGTGGTGACTAGCACAGTCTTGCAAAGTGGAGCATTCGTTAATGCGGATTTCAGGGACTTAGCAATTCCACCAAGTCCTTGATCTGTTTATTTCAATATGCCATATGTTCATGTTGTTTCCTAGTGATCCGTGCCTCTTTTCAGTAAGGATGTTTTGTTAATCTTGTAGTGCTCTATCCATCCATGTCTTTGTTTGCAATTATAGAGCACTCTAGCTTGAGTCAATCGAGCTCTACTTTTGTCATTTCATGAATCTGGGAAGATTGTCTACTTGTTAGCAATTTTGCCGAGGATGTTGTTGTTGATCCATGCATTATATGTTATTGTTCTTGCCATGTCTAGCTTGTATAATATGTATTCTTGATGGGTGTATGCTTAGATTTTCATGACTTGCTCTGTAGTGAGTGCATCGAGCTCGTAAACATGCCTACTTGATATCTGATTTGCATCCTCCAGTTTTTCACTAAGTCTGAGATCTGATTATGTTTTTGCCATGTTCACATGCTTACAAGTGTATTTTCTGATCCCTTTTGGCTCAAGATCACTAAGGGACTTTTGTTAAGCTCTTTGAGTAGCTCCATGCCATGCTTTACTTTGCCATGTTCAGGCCCTGTAGCTTATAGTTCTCATGCTTCAAAGTTTACTACCTAATCTGAAATTCCAGACAAGTGTTAATTTCACTAAGTCTGAAACGTGTTTACCAGATGCACTTTTGCCATGCTTGTTTGAACCTGTTAATGGATAATTTGGCCGTAGCTCAGTGTTCCTCTTTTGTTAAGCATCAGGAATGGATCCCTGCCATGTATTTTGTTGCCATGTTTGAGTGATGTAGCATTATTATTTTGATGCATTTAAATGGCTACTTGCTGTTTATCGCAGACCGGTGCCATATTTGTTTTGCTTGCCATTTCCAAACCGTGTCTCCGATTCCGGTGTTCTATATATCGATTTCAACCGAAATCACCTCACCTTTCCAGTGGCACTCTTGGATTTCCATGTTGAGGCCAGGCTCCATCATTCCTTTGCAAATCATTCATATTCATCGCATAACGCATCCCGCATATCATACCATGTTCATGTGTTGGTTGTTTACTATGTTGTGTGCTTCTTTCCGGTGTTGCTTCTTCGGGTTGGTTCCGGTAACGTCGTGTTGTGAGGATTCGTTCGACTACGCCTGTTTGTCTTCTTCATGGACTCGCTCTTCTTCCTTGCGGGATTTCAGGCAAGATGACCATACCCTCGAAATCACTTCTATCTTTGCTTGCTAGTTGCTCGCTCTTTTGCTATGCCTATGCTGCGATACTTATGACCTTCTTATCTTGCCTCCTATATTGTTGAACCAAGTCTCTGACCCACCTTGACCTAGCAAACCATTGTTTGGCTATGTTACCGCTTTGCTCAGCCCCTCTTATAGTGTTGTTAGTTGCGGGTGAAGATTGAAGTTTGTTCCTTGTTGGAACAGGGAGATGTTGTTCCTTGTTGGAACATGTTTACTTGTTGGGATATCACAATATCTCTTATCTAGTTAATGCATCTATATACTTGGTAAAGGGTGGAAGGCTCGGCCTTATGCATGGTCTTTTGTTCCACTCTTGCCACCCTAGTTTCCATCATATTGGTGTTATTTTCCCGGATTTTGCGTTCCTTACGCGGTTGGGTATAATGGGAACCCCTTGACAGTTTGCTTTGAATAAAACTCCTCCAGCAAGGCCCAACCTTGGTTTTACCATTCGCCACCTAGCCTCTTTTTCCCTTGGGTTAGGCCAGCCCAAGGGTCATCTTTATTTTAACCCCCCCGGGCCAGTGCTTGTCTAAGTGTTGGTCCGAACTGAGTAGACTGCGGGGCCACCTCGGGGAAACTTGAGGGCTGGGTTTACTCGTAGGATGTCTCATCCGGTGTTGCCCTGAGAACGAGATATGTGCAACTCCCATCAGGATGTCGGCGCATCGGGCGGCTTTGCTGGACTTGTTTTACCATTGTCGAAATGTCTTGTAAACGGGATTCCGAGTCTGATCGGGTCTTCCTGCTAGAAGGAATATCCTTTGTTGACCATGAGAGCTTGTGATGGGCTAAGTTGGGACACCCCTGCAGGGATTTGAACTTTCGAAAGCCGTGCCCGCGGTTATGGGTAGATGGGAATTTGTTAACGTCCGGTTGTAGAAAACCTGAAGTTGACCTTAATTAAAATGCATCAACCGCGTGTGTAACCGTGATGGTCTCTTTCCGGCGGAGTCCGGGAAGTGAACACGGTGTTGGAGTTATGATTGACGTAGGTTGTTCTAGGATCACTTCTTAATCATAGTTTATCGACCGTGCTTTGCCTTCTCTTCTCGCTCTCATTTGCGTATGTTTAGCCACCATACATGCTAGTCGCTTGCTGCAGCTCCACCTCATACCGTTACCTTTCCCATAAGCTTAAATAGTCTTGATCGCGAGGGTGCGAGATTGCTAAGTCCCCGTGGCTCACAGATACTTCCAAAACCAGCTTGCAGGTGCCGATGAGTACGTGCAGACGACGCAATCAAGCTCAAGGAGGAGCTCGATGAAGATCTTGTCCTTCATGTTGTTCTGTTTCCAGTTGATCAGTAGTGGAGGCCAGTCGGGTCGATCGGGGGACCTTGTCGCATTTGGGGTAGTTTTCTTTTATTTTGGCTCCGTAGTCGGGCCATGATTGTATTTGGTTGATGTAATGCTTTATTCATGTATTGTGTGACGTGGAGATTGTAAGCCAACTATGTATCTCTTTCCCTTATGTATTACATGGGTTGTGTGAAGATTACCTCACTTGCGACATTGCTTTCAATGCGGTTATGCCTCTAAGTCGTGCTTCGACACGTGGGAGATATAGCCGCATCGAGGGCGTTACAAGTTGGTAATCAGAGCCTTCCCCGACCTTAGGAGCCCCCACTGCTTGATCGTTTTTAGCAGCCATTGTTGAGTCTAGAAAAATGTTTTGAGTCATTTAGGAATTATATATCAGAGAGTTTAGGAATTCTTTTTACTCCCCAGTCTCCTCTTCGCTCTGGTAAGGCATCCTGACGTAGAGTTTTGACTCTTCTCTTCTCAAATTTCATTAAAAAAATTTAGGATCACATGTGTATCTTGGAATTGTTCCGATGGTTTTATGACGAGAACATTGTTCTTGGTGCCTCCTGTCATTTAGGGGTTGTGGCAGTGTCCCGGGGAGTTGAGCTCCGAGGTGTTGTCGTCACAATTTTATCGTTGCAGTTCTCGAATACCTGAGTTTAGTTTCGCCGACATCGAAAATCTCTTTTATGTAGTTGTTGGTGAGATAACCTCGACGCCACCCAGTACTGGGGCGGGAGTTCGGGAGTAGTGCCATAACTCGTATAACGGATGCTTTTCGAAGGTTGTGGTAGATGATTTCCGAAGGTTTCTTGGTTATGTGTTAAAGGATGGATACAGCTGGATGTAGGATTTGCTAGTTTGGGTGAGATATTATGCTTCCCCTGTATCCCCAACACCTGATTGCATAACCGGAAAATTTCAGGAGTTTATAAGTGGGAATTCAAGTAGCTCATAGGATATTTTTCCGACAGATGTATGATATGAAATTGGGGTTCGACGTCTAGTGGTCTGCCTATTCATAGTTGGTTTTACAGTGGTCTCGTTGTGTCATAAAGAGTCCTTGGCTATGCCGACTCGGGGACGCTTCATATGTCATGTGCACTGCCTTGTACATGATGGTGCTGTACAATCGAGCCCGTGTAGGCCCCACCACGAAAACTTCGGACGAAATCTCTATCATATGTTTGTTCTGGCTTATTTTGCAAACAAATCCTTTGTTTTGTTTTGAGTTGTGGTATTCGAGTTGCTTCGAAGTCAAATGTTGATTCCATATTTTCTCTAAACGGTGTTCTCATACTCCGATGTGAATACCAATCCTTCATGATAATCGAGATTGTCATGTTAATTCTTTTCAACCGGTGTGTTTTCTCTTCAAGTGGATCCGATCATCTCAACATCTGCTTGATCAAGTATCAGTTCTTCTCAACGGTGTTTGTTTCATCCGTCTCCAAGTTGTCTTTGTTTTCCCACCCACACACCCTTTTTCTTCGAGGACTCGAATTTCTTAATCAAGTATCCATTTTACTGATGTGAAGTCTCTCCATTCTTTTCAATCAATATCCTTATCCGGTGATTCTCATGAAGATTCTAATGGAGCTTCAAGTTCATCATTCTCCATTCTTTTCTTCTCCGGTGGATTCAATTCAAGCTTTGATGTTGATCATATCCTTTTTCCTTGTTTCAAATACTTTCTCATGCCGGTGCACCTCTTAACCATTCACCTCTCGCTATTCATTTGTTCCGGAGTGCTGAAGATATTTCGAAGATTTGTGTTTTCACTTTGCATCCGTTCAAGCTATTTCGAGGTCCTATCTTATTCAAGCCATTTAATTCAACCGGTGCAATCTCTCCTTCAAATCGTTCTACGGTGTATCTTTTGAGTGGGCCCTAACCCACAGGCCTTTTTCCCAGGATCTTACCTGACTCTTCTTATTTTCTCGGAGTTATTCTCAAATTCTTTTCGAAGTTTGACGTAAGAATGAATTGTCATCAGTTAAACGCCTTTCAAGAAGATTTTCATTTTTTCATCGTTGGTTCAACCTTGCTAATTTTCATCCCGGAGTATCTCAACTATTTGGTGGTGTTCCTCGTTGTCATTCTCTACATTTGAAGACCGAAGAAGAGTTTTCCCTTGAATCTTGTTTCGTTCTATCAAAGATTCGTGGTTCTAGATTAATGCCATCCTCTCATAATTGTTTTGATTGTGAGTATTCATTTCACCTATCCAGAGCTTTTCCTGAGTTGTTTCCATTTCTTTACTCCGGAGGCCATCTTCTCAGAATTGTTCATTCTCAGCTGTTAGTTATCATTCTCCTATCTTACCGGTGCATCTTTCAAGTATTCTCTAATCAGCTCATAATCTCTTCGTTCTCATGGATCTAAATTCTCTCAAGCATCTTCGTTCATTTTATAATTCTTCCCGGTGTTTCTTTATCTTCTCTTCGTTCATTTTCAATTCTTACCGGTGGTTCGTTCAAGATTTCTCTTCCTTCGTTATCATATCAATTTATTCGTTGTTTCAACCCTACCGGTGGTTCGTCAAAGGCCTTCTCAAGTTTACGCTATATCTATCTTAATCCTTTCTACAAGAATAAGTAGTATGCCAAATCCGTTGTGTGTCATCAATTTAAATTGGTGAAGGATAAGCATAATGTAATTCTTATTCTTGTTTCATCGAGTAAATTCAATTATTCCGAAGGTTCATCAAATTCTCGGTTTCAATTGGTTCATCTTTTCTTTTTCCCGGAGTTCCAAGCTTTCATCATCATGAAGATCCATCTAAATCATTGCAAGGATTCACCTTGTGTTTTCAATTTCTCTTTCTTTTTTTATTCTTTTGTTACCGGAGTTTCTTCTTGGAGGCTATACATGATGGTTCATCAAGGATTTATTTCCTTCTCGAAGCATTCATCAAGATTCTTTTCTAAGGAGCTTAAGTTTCTTCATCTTGCAATCCGGAGTTCAATTCTTTCTTCCATATCATTGAAGGTGGTATTACGTCATTCTTGATAATTTGAGTTCTTGTTCCATGATTCACATGTTGTTAAGAATGAGATACTCTAAATCCATCAATCTTGTCATTGGAGTTATCTTGGGTTATATTTCACCTAAAGCCTTCCCTAAGGATTGTTGCTATTATGGTGCTTATAAATGACCCAAGTCCTTCATTTACTTCCCGGTGAAATAAGTTTCTCGCCTCCTAGTTCATATAAATCCAATCTATTGTTTTCGTTAGTGGCAGAATTTCCACCTCATAAATTTTGAGATGGTCTCCATAAGCCCACTACAACCTTGTTCTTTTGTTGTTGTTAATCCAACAAATCCATTCCAGCATTTGTTGTAAGCATGCTCTCCGAAGATCTTGTTCCCCTCCGTCCATTCCATTCCATTCTTTCATTTCTTCCGGAGGCTTTGTGATGTTGCTCTCTTCAACTGGAGTATTGTTCCCCTTTGCCCAAGTTATTATTCAATCCCTTTTCTCACAATTGGAGTGCTGCCTGAAGTTGTTCTCCCTTGTTCCTCTTTTCTAACGGAGTGTTTTCAGCTTCGTCATCTCCGTTGTATGCTTCTCGCATAATGGTTTAACCTTTTTTCAAGGTTCTTTGGTTTCACTCATTGGTCAAAGAAGCAACTTAGTTTTACCTCTTCTCTTTCTCTTCTGTTTTCCCCTGCGGTGCCATTCTAGATCTCGGGACGAGATCCTCTCGTCGTGGTGGAGTGTTGTAACGCCCCGAGACTGATGTGCCAGGTGTCCTCTAGTTATTTTCTGTTGTTGCCTTGTCATTGCTTGCGTGTCATGCATTGTATATCATGTGATCATGTGCATTTCATTTGCATACATGTTCATCTCATGCATCCGAGCATTTTTCCCGTTGTCCGTTTTGCAATCCGGCGCTCCGTTCTCCTCCGATGGTCCTTTCTACCTTCTTTTCATGTGTGGGGGTTAAACATTTCCGGATTGGACCGAGACTTGCCAAGCGGCCTTGGTTTACTACCGGTAGACCGCCTGTCAAGTTTTGTATCATTTGGACTTCGTTTGATACTCCAACGGTGAACCGAGGGACCGAGAAGGCCTCTTGTGTGTTGCAGCCCAACACCCTTCCAGAGTGACCCAACACCCACCTAAACTCCTTCCATCATCTCGGTCGTTCGATCACGATCGCGTTGCCAAAAATCGCACCTCATTTGGACTCTCCTAGCTCCATCTACCTCTATAAATAGATCCCTCCATTTCATTTTCGGGTCTTTTCCCTCCAAACCCTAGATCTCTCCTCTCCGCGCCGCCAGACGAAAAATCGGCCGGCCGGACATGTCCGCCCCGCTTTGCCCGGCCAACCACCGCCCGCCACATGTCACGCCGCCGTCCGCCGCCGCCGTGGCCTGCGGAAGCCCGCGGCCGGCCCTCCTCCGTGCCGACCGGGCCCAAGCCCCCGCGCCTCCAGCCCGCTCGACCCCGCCGTCGCCGCCATATGCTCCGCCGCCGCCGCCAGGTGCTCGCCGGCCACCGCGGCACCTGCCGGAGCTCCGCCCCGCGCCGCAGTCGGCCATCGCCGCCATCCTCGCGCGCGCCTCCCGCGGCCGCCGCCCTGCTCGCCGGGCCCTGCATCCGGCGCCCCGACCCGCTGCCCCGGCCTCGTCTCCTTTCTCGGATGAGATCGAGCTCTTCCGGCGAAGATCCAGGCGAACCTCGTTCGGCGTGCCCGAAACCCTAGATCAGTTTCGGGAGGTGAAATTTCTACTAAGTCCCCGAGTTTTCCATGTTTCAAATGCCTATGTTCATCGCATCATAACTTTGCATCCGTAGATCCGTTTTGCACATATAGCATATCAAAATGTTCGTCTCAGAGAGCACATCATTTCATCCCATTGCATCATTTTCATTTGAGTTCATCTTGATGCCCAAAATGCTATTGGAAGAATGCTATTTGGGATAATTGTCAGATCTGCTGCTCCAATTAGATATTTGTCATTTTGCCATGATTATGTGTGCATGATATGCCCCTGAGCTCTACATGTGTTTTGTTATATGTTTTGCCATCTATCCATAGGTGCAACCCATGTATTTTTGTGATGTGTGTGGTGACTAGCACAGTCTTGCAAAGTGGAGCATTCGTTAATGCTGATTTCAGGGACTTAGCAATTCCACTTAGCAATTATGGAGCACCCTAGCTTGAGTAAATCGAGCTCTACTTTTGTCATTTCGTGAATCTGGGCAGATTGTCTACGTGTTAGCAATTTTGCTGAGGATGTTGTTGTTGATCCAGGCGTGCTATGTTATTGTTCTTGCCATGTCTAGCTTGTATAATATCTATTCTTGATGGGTGTATGCTTAGATTGTCATGACTTGCTCTGTAGTGAGTGCATCGAGCTCGTAAACATGCCTACTTGATATCTGATTTGCATCCTCCAGTTTTTCACTAAGTCTGAGATCTGATTATGTTTTTGCCATGTTCACATGCTTACAAGTGTATTTTCTGATCCCTTTTGGCTCAAGATCACTAAGGGACTTTTGTTAAGCTCTTTGAGTAGCTCCATGCCATGCTTTACTTTGCCATGTTCAGGCCCTGTAGCTTATAGTTCTCATGCTTCAAAGTTTGCTACCTGATCTGAAATTCCAGACAAGTGTTAATTTCACTAAGTCTGAAACGTGTTTACCAGATGCACTTTTGCCATGCTTGTTTGAACCTGTTAATGGATGATTTGGCCGTAGCTCAGTGTTCCTCTTTTGTTAAGCATTAGGAATGGATCCCTGCCATGTATTTTGTTGCCATGTTTGAGTGATGTAGCATTATTATCTTGATGCATTTAAATGGCTACTTGCTGTTTATCGCACACCGGTGCCATATTTGTTTTGCTTGCCATTTCCAAACCGTGTCTCCGATTCCGGTGTTCTATATATCGATTTCAACCGAAATCACCTCACCTTTCCAGTGGCGCTCTTGGATTTCCAAGTTGAGGCCAGGATCCATCATTCCTTTTCAAATCGTGCATATTCATCGCATAACGCATCCCGCATATCATACCATGTTCATGTGTTGATTGTTTACTATGTTGTGTGCTTCTTTCCGGTGTTGCTTCTTCGGGTTGGTTCCGGTAACGTCGTGTTGTGAGGATTCGTTCGACTACGCCTGTTTGTCTTCTTCATGGACTCGCTCTTCTTCCTTGCGGGATTTCAGGCAAGATAACCATACCCTCGAAATCACTTCTATCTTTGCTTGCTAGTTGCTCGCTCTTTTGCTATGCCTATGCTGCGATACCTACCACCTTCTTATCTTGCCTCCTATATTGTTGAACCAAGTCTCTAACCCACCTTGACCTAGCAAACCGTTGTTTGGCTATGTTACCGCTTCGCTCAGCCCCTCATATAGCGTTGTTAGTTGCGGGTGAAGATTGAAGTTTGTTCCTTGTTGGAACAGGGAGATGTTGTTCCTTGTTGGAACATGTTTACTTGTTGGGATATCACAATATCTCTTATCTAATTAATGCATCTATATACTTGGTAAAGGGTGGAAGGCTCGGCCTTATGCATGGTGTTTTGTTCCACACTTGCCGCCCTAGTTTCCATCATATTGGTGTTATGTTCTCGGATTTTGCGTTCCTTACGCAGTTGGGTATAATGGGAACCCCTTGACAGTTTGCTTTGAATAAAACTCCTCTAGATTGTCCCAACCTTGGCTTTACCATTTGCCACCTAGCCGCTTTTTCCCTTGGGTTAGGCCAGCCCAAGGGTCATCTTTATTTTAACCCCCACGGGCCAATGCTTGTCTAAGTGTTGGTCCGCACTGAGTAGACTACGGGGCCACCTCGGGGAAACTTGAGGGCTGGGTTTACTCGTAGGATGTCTCATCCGGTGTTGCCCTGAGAACGAGATATGTGCAGCTCCCATCAGGATGTCGGCGCATCGGGCGGCTTTGCTGGACTTGTTTTACCATTGTCGAAATGTCTTGTAAACGGGATTCCGAGTCTGATCGGATCTTCCCGCTAGAAGGAATATCCTTCGTTGATCATGAGAGCTTGTGATGGGCTAAGTTGGGACACCCCTGCAGGGATTTGAACTTTCGAAAGCCATGCCCGCGGTTATGGGGAGATGGGAATTTGTTAACGTCCGGTTGTAGAAAACCTGAAGTTGACCTTAATTAAAATGCATCAACTGCGTGTGTAACCGTGATGGTCTCTTTCCGGCGGAGTCCGGGAAGTGAACACGGTGTTGGAGTTATGATTGACATAGGTTGTTCTAGGATCACTTCTTGATCATAGTTTATCAATCGTGCTTTGCCTTCTCTTCTCGCTCTCATTTGCGTATGTTTAGCCACCATATATGCTAGTCGCTTGCTGCAGCTCCACCTCATACCTTTACCTTTCCCATAAGCTTAAATAGTCTTGATCGTGAGGGTGCGGGATTGCTGAGTCCCCGTGGCTCACAGATACTTCCAAAACCAGCTTGCAGGTGCCGATGAGTACGTGCAGACGACGCAACCAAGCTCAAGGAGGAGCTCGATGAAGATCTTATCCTTCGTGTTGTTCCGTTTCCAGTTGATCAGTAGTGGAGGCCAGTCGGGTCGATTGGGGGACCTTGTCGCATTTGGGGTAGTCTTCTTTTATTTTGGCTCCGTAGTCAGGCCCTGATTGTATTTGGTTGATGTAATGCTTTATTCATGTATTGTGTGACGTGGCGATTGTAAGCCAACTATGTATCCCTTTCCCTTATGTATTACATGGGTTGTGTGAAGATTACCTCACTTGCGACATTGCTTTCAATGCGGTTATGCCTCTAAGTCGTGCTTCGACACGTGGGAGATATAGCCGCATCGAGGGCGTTACAGCCGCGGTGCCAACAACGAGGCAGAGGACACCGCTGGCTCCGCCGAGGCCCCGCCCCACCAACAACGAGGCAGAGGACATCGCCGGCTCAGCCAAGGCCCCACCCTGCCGGCAACGCGGGGAGGATTTCCACCGCTCCGCTGAGGCGCCGCCCGCCGGCAACGAGATAGAGGACATCGCCAGCTCTGCCGAGGCCTCGCCCCGCTACCAACGAGGCCGCGCCACACAAAAACGAGGAAGAGTAGAACACGGTAGGTCGCCGCCGCTTGGGTCCAAGTAAGGCCACCGCTGCTACCCTCCTGTTGAAGCCAAGCTAGACGGGTTGACCATTGATTGCCGGTTAGCTTCTTGGCGGCGACGTGGAGTCGAGGAGTTCTGCTGGAGAATAACACTGCTTTTTCTTAACTGCTGGTGTAGTTGGCTGACTGACACGTGGGCCCAACAGGCCACATGTCAGTTACGCAACTGCACCTACAGTTAAGTCACTGAAGCTTCTATTCGGCTCAGTGGGACACAGGTGGGTAGCTTCGGTTAATTAATTATACCTCTAGCGCACCCCTTTTAGTTGAAGAATGTATGAAATGTAATGAAATCTAGCATGTTTATATGAAATCCGACCGTGTATGAATGAATTTATTTCGATTAGTTCGAATTCCTGTATCACTGGCATTGGATGAGCATGCAAAACAATACGTACTAGCATTATTCCCAGGGTGATCACCTCGTTTGCAGTAGTTTCACATGTACTCCCTTCGGTCCTTTCTAGTCTGCATACAAGTTTTATCTGCAGTCAAAGTATCTCTACTTTGACCAATCTTATACAAAAAATTATGCACTTTCACAATGTGCAAAGTAAAAAGGAACAGAAGGAGTACAAAGAGTTTGAGCAGCTTTTTAGTGTTTCTGTACATTGCAATCAAACACACAGGCCTGGAAATTCATAGAGAACATTCAAAACAATCGATGATTATGAATCTCAGCGACTCAAATGTCAGAGGCAATATTTACTTCACAACTAAAGAATAAAGAAAAAATTGATCGACGCTGTTAACAGCAAAGGGCGTCCCATTCGAAAATATCAAACGCATGTCTTGCTAAAATCAATGACCAAAATTTGACAAGGTTGTCCCATTCCAAAATATCAAATGCCTACGATTGTGGAATGGGCAGGGTTTGCCATCAGTTCGGACATTGACATGGCACCTCGTGCTAAATAAACCAGCTGTTCTTTTTGTGCAGTTCCACCAAAATCAACCAAATTCGCGTGTAGCTTGTATGATTTCACCCTTATATGTTGCAACGCCTTGAACTTATTGGCACCTCCTTTCTTGTGGTGGAAATGAATGATTTGATGTATTCATGAACATTTTGTGCAGTTCCCATTGAAATCAAGCTGAGCAACCCTGTTTGCACAAATACAAAAAAGTGATTAGTATAGAGCAAACTGTACTATGAATTGATAGTTTCAACAGGCACATACATGGTCCATGTAGAGCACACTTTTAGAAAAATGGAACTCACCAGAAAGAATCCTAGAACAACATTGTACTCGCGCATTGCAGCAAAAAAATGGAGATTTTGTCTGTCCTTCTGAGCTGAAGTTAGTTTGGTCTTGTGGGGAGTAATGTAACCATCCTTCAACTGCTCCTTCTGATGATAAGATAGACAGGGCTTCTTCATCCTGGCATAATCGGAACTAGTCACTTCATGTACTCCATATTCTTCTTCAGAGGAAGATGATCATGTTGTGCAAAGACAAGAGGACTACTAAATGCTAGCATCACTGTTTGCTTGAAAAAAGGAAAGGAAATATTTAAAACATCACAGATGAAGCACTTCTCAAGGACAATACCACTTTTTCATGATAGTATCTAAACAGTAGCACAACACCAATAGAAATGACAAAGCTCAATCATATTGATGAAATCAGTGGGCAAGTACCAACCTTTGTCAGGAGGCTTATTGTGTAGAGCATACAGATGAAGCAATTAACCGGAACCATCTGTTGCTATCTACGGTGGTGGCCATGCTTACTATATACTCCTCGATTAGTTTAATGTTTCCAACATCTTCTTGTGCAGTTCCACTAAAATATATGGTATCTTCAAAGAAGATCCCTGTTTGCACAAGTAGAGATAATTACATATTACATTAAGAGTGGCATCAAATCAGTGGCAAAACAATTGCTCGTTCCAGCCATAGCAATAAATTAAGATGCAAAACTATATCATTACTTGTGTCATCACAGTTCTAGTGCTTCATTACAGCACCGGGAGTTGATTTTTGTTTTTCTTCCCCTTGTTCTTCTGGCATGTCAATTAGGGAGCACAAGTATAGTACTAAACTTAATTTTCTGATGAAAGTGGCAAAATACAGGCCAGCAGTTGTGAAATATCCTTATCTGACCTTAATGGGATATTACGGTGCACATACAGATTGGAAGTCTTGTCTCCATTTGTGCAGTTCACTAAAATCAAGCAACATTATCGTACAAGTAGCACAACATATGAATGCACACTGCAGAATCATGTGAAAGAAGGCTAGTACTGACCTCTCATGATGCGGAATTCAAACAACTCACAAGAAGAAGATCTGAACCAAATTCGCCTTAACGGATAGGAAGTAAGATCTCCTCTTGTGCAGTTCCACTAAGATCAAGCAATCAAGCAACGTTGTCGGTGTGACATTTTGGTTGAACTGCACAAAACACTCTTAAAACAAAAGTGTTTTGTGCAGTGCCACAAAAGGTCACAATGGCAACGACGTGAAGCAGATAACCCTGTTTACAGAGAGGTGCAAAGGAAACAATTAGTGGTCAAAAACGGTGATGACACAGAAGCCAACAAAAAGAAGCATCTACCTTATCTAAGTGGGAAAGAAAGCAAGACAGTAGCATTTCTCAAACGGTGGCATTGATTAATATTAACATAGAGATTATATTAACAATAACATTCGTTAAACATGTAATTTTCTTTTAACTGTGGCATTGCATCAATTTTCCAGCGGCTTTATTAGAGGGTGTTTGTTTACAGGGACATTTTGGTGTAGGGACTAAAAAAACTCCGTGTCAGTCCCATCTAAACCAAAGAGGAGGGACTTTTAGGGACTAAAAGTGGGCATTTGGGACTAGAGAAAGAAGACCCCGAGGGAGTCTTTTTGGGACTTTTTCCAACAGTTGCCCCTGCCACGCATCGCACCTTGTCTCTATTAGTTCATTACTAGGGGTAACATGGTCTTTTAGCATGTCATTTAATAACCTCTAGTCCATGTTTAGTCCCTGGAACCCAGCAGGTAGGGACTAGGGAGTTTTTAACCAAACATGGCCTTAGATTAACAACAGCTAATGAGTTGCATGGGACAGTGGACGCACCAGCACCTTGTGCATCTACCGATGTACTGTGGTCATGCACAGTCTGTTGCAACAAAGAACAAACAACCAAGGAGCATATCTGTGTTGGTCCCAGTTTTGTTATCTTTAGACGCCTTTCCCTATGTGAGCGCAGCAAATCTAGTCCTGCTCAAACTCTACAGCCTTGTCCCTTCCTTTCCTTTTTGAACTAGTACTTTCACCCCTTCCTTTCCTCTTTCAACCACGTCCTAGATTTATGCGATACAACTTTCCCCACTACTTTCCCCCATTCCTTTCCTCTTTGAACCACGTCCTAGATTAATGCTATACAACTTTCCCCCTTCATTTCCTCTTTGAACCACGTCCTAGATTCATGCTATATACAACTTTTCCCACTACTTTCCCCCACTCCTTTCGTCTTTGAACCACGTCCTAGATTCATGGTATACATGCAGCTAGAGCAATGCATGTGGAGTAAGTAAATTATACCTTAAGGTTCTTGGGGCGTGGTTCGGTGGGCGACGGGACGACGGCGAAGAAGAAGGGGTCGGAGGCCCTCCCGCGCCGCCGCTGGGTGGAAAGTGAACAGCTGTGCAGGTAGACCCTCGCCGACGGCGACAGCGTTAAGCCTCCTTCCCTTCCCGATGGACGGATCCTGTCGGCTCTTTGAGCAGCAGTGAGGGGAGAGAGAGGCCAACGAAGTCTTGTTTAGATCTGGAGAATGCGAGAGAGTGTGAAGAGAGCAACTACAAGCGCTGAGGCTCTAGCGGGAGAGGGCGAGAGAGTGTGAAGAGAGCAACTACAAGCGCTGAGGCTCTAGTGTGTATATATATACTGGAGATAGAGTGTGAAGCGTGCAAACCCTAGAAAATATTTTGACCAGTCAAAGAATCCTCCTGGCACAAATTATGCTCAAGTGTAGTTACCGAACCCGAGACCTCAAGTTTGATGAGCGAACAGGCTAACCAGCTACACAACCCTCCCGTTATGTTCAACAAGAGGGAAATAACCTTTTATACATTCCTGTCGTGTGACAAGCATGCCGTGTTTTTTTGTGTGTGTGGGAGTCATTGGGATTTCAATCAGAATCGTGTCATGTGGCTTTAGTGGTAAGACTATCCACAGTGGTGTAGAAATAATCCAGCCTTAGTCACCTTACCTCTCACCACGTAGTACGTTGGGTCCCACCAGTCAGAGGGTGAAACAAACAAATTAATAAGAAAAATTAAAAGCGCTAGCAGTGTATCTTACCTCACTCATCTCGCTACTGCTCGGGAACACTGTCCAATTGATCCCTCTGTTCGCTCACGTACTATCTTAAGTGAATCCTTATTATAACATGCACACAAATTTTGGGCACTTGTATTCGACTTAAGTCAGTGTGCCACCGTATCTCGTATACTTACTACTCCCTCTGTCTAGGTGTAATAAGTCACGTTAGAAGGTGCAACGGGACCAAGGTGCGTGCGTGTGAGTGTGTGTGTGTCTGTGTTTGTGTGTGTTTAACACCATGTGTGTGTTAGAGAGAGCGACAGATCGACCTACTCCTACAGAGAGATGTCGTGTAGTGTACCATTTTAGCCGCGAGAGTCTGTGCATCCTCTCATTTCTGGGCGTGTCCGGTAGGGACATGCGGACAGCTGCCACGCCCGCTCCTGACCAGCCTGGCCCACCCAAAGCCCCTCCATCGCCCACGCGCGCTTCCCGTCCGAAACGGTCAGTGCCGCTCCAAAGAATCGATGCTGCATTCATGCTCGGGCAGATCGGACGCGACCTCTCACTGGCGCAAGAGTGATGGTTGCTTCGTCCGTCCAACTTACTGCTAGGTCTATGTGATTTGATGGCTCATTGGTCTTTATTACTGAGGTGGTAGGACTGTTGGATGTCCCACGCTTTCGGCGAAAGGAGGTATACTACTGCTAGATTACAATTTTCTCCATTCTTAAAGCGGAGGCATGCAAGAGGAGTGAAAACACGCAGGCTCAGTGATTACATGGCCCTCCTCACACTATCACCATGCGACACCTAACTCTTTACATAGTACTCCCTCCGTTCCTAATTACTAGATGAGTCCCCACGCGTTGGCGCGGAACAGCGGTATATCTCTCTGCGCAAAATTATCGATTTCATAGAACAAAAAAAACTCTATAATCGCATGACAAATGGGGTAGCCAAACTAAATAAACTTCCATCATCATTTAGATCATCCCTCGTAAGGAAAAAAGATCAGCCAACTCCTACTGCGTAATGGGATTATATTTTTCTTTTTGACATGTTAATGGGACTTAAAAGCTCACTTACATGCATGCTACCGGTGCATGCTTGCATGTAGACATGTTGATGTGATTTAAAACCCACTCACATGCATGTGGCACAGTATTTCTGCATGCTTGCATGTGGCTTAGTGCGGAGCCTCTCAACATCAAGATCAGACAGCTATTATGGACTGATTTACTTCATCTAACGGCTACATCAATTTTGATGACGTGGCTCAAGGAGAGGATAGAGGATTCCTAGTAGTGGGGGCTAGCTATTACTAGTAGATATAAGTCTTTCTAGATATTCCACTACATACGGAACAAAATGAATGAATCTATATACATCCGCATGTGGTTCATGGTGAAATCTCTACAAAGACTTATATTTAGGAACGGAGGAAGTACTAGTATAGTACGTACTGTAATTTATCAGCGAGATAAATTTGTACAATGCTATGAAGCTTCCAGCTTCTGTTACATGTATCTTGCGTCCAAGGTTTCCCGTTGCAACATTTCATCATATACAAAGGAGACTAACATGCATGCTATTGCATCTCAATGATTGACAGATCATAGCAAATATGTACTCCCTCCGTTCCAAAATAAGTTTCTCAACTTTGTGCAAACTTTAGTACAAAGTTGTACTACTACTAAAGTTGACACTTATTTTGGAACAGAGGCAGCTAAAGAAAAAAAAGATCCATGCAGTCCCTAGCCCTTGAACCGTGAACCCTGACCAGGCTTCAATTTGCTGGCAACGTTCGAGCTTCCTAATAAATGAAGTTTGCAACCTTTTGAACATCGGATCATTTTGTGCAGTTTCACCAAAATCAAGATGAGCATCCCTGTGGCAAAGAAATTGAACAAGCGTGATTAGAATAATATTACTGGGACTAGTTGATGAGACATAAACTCATCACAAATACAGTACGTAGAAGCCAGTAGAGGTATGTGCGGGGCAAAGAAGTAGAGAAATATCCACAGGGAGTGATGTGGGCAGCTGGAGCAGTGGTGCAAGCCGGCTGTAAAGGGAGTTGTACCTGAGGGACGTAGCTCAACCTTGAGGAGGGCGGCGGGAGGCGGCAACTTCCCACGTCGCGGCAGTGAGCAAGGGACGAAGGCAACCTCACCGGCTTTGTGAGAGAGAACGGCGGGGACCCCTGATCGGGACATGCTGACACTGGGTTTTCGCCGTCGGAGATGGCCACCGCATCTACATTAAGCATCCACCCCTTCCCCAAGTAGACATGATCCACCGGGATGTTAGAGATGTGGCCACAGTCGTTTTGTGCGAGAGAGTGTGAAGAGAGCAACCCCAACAAGCAACCGTGTAGGCTGGCCCGTCCTGACTATGTATATAGTGGAGCGGTTTCCTTTTCTCTCCATATGAACCGATCATATTGCGTACGTGCCACTGAAGAAAAAAAAACTTTATTTATAAATGACGCGGAACCTACTACTCATTCTCCTATAACGTTGCGCTTGGCATCTCCAAAATATTAACCTTGCGATTGGCTCTTCGCCTCTTCGGGAAGTCGAGCAATAATGGTAGTGCAGTATATATCGTTCTGGCTATATGAGACCGAATGAATTGCTGCACGTCCACCATGTGGGCGAGGGTCGAGGGGCGAGGGAGAGTGCTACATACGGAGCAAAATGAGTGAATCTACACTCTAAAATACGTCTATATACATCAGTGTTTGGAGTATGTACTAGTAGTTCATATTGAAATCTACTAAAGGACATATATATTCCAAACAATATGATATAATCTCTATAACCAAGGTAGTAGGGACGGGGAGTAAACGGAGGGAGTAGTAAATTTTTCTCCTCGTCCTACGAGCCACCGCGCGCATGGGCGAGGGAGCGGGCGTTAGGCGTAGTAAGCAAGCTTCACCTCATCCTGCGAGCCACCGCGCCCGTGGGCGGGGGAGACGGCATACTAAGCAAGCTTCTCCTCATTCTGCAAGTTGAGGGACACATCAAAAGTACTTCAGTGTATAGAGCCTTGCCTCTAAGGTAGGCCCCACATGGTTTGCCTCTTTTTTAACATAACACGTGAAGTCGCAATTTGTTTGTTCACCCGTGATAGACGATCCTCCCTCCACCAAGTGGACAACCAGCACACGTGCCAAATTACAACGTGGGCTGCCTTTTTCATATAGAAATGAGCTCCACCTTGTACCCGCGCGGGTGTGGTTGGGAAAGAGACGGGAGTACGTGCGTCGTGCATGCACCTCTTATCTTCGTGCATGTCCCCCACCTACGTGGGTATGTGTGAGAGATACAAACAGTGTTCATGAGTGTTTTTTGTTTTGGGGTGGGGGTGGGGTGGGGGTTGATTTTGTGAATTATTTGTGGGAATATATGTCGATGACATCTCGAACAAAATTTTGCATACAATGTGTGTGAAATGGAGGCCTATCCATATCATACATAGAGGTTCGGGCAATCCACAAGAAGAGAGGGAGGGGTCATAGCTATCGATAGAGTCGAAGAGAGGATCAAGTGAGTGGGTGCTAGATCGATGAAGAGAGCCATCGAAATTGTGTGTGTGTACAAGTCAAAGATATAGGGCGACTAGCCTATCGGAACGTTAGAGGGCACACGTCAAGTTTGTGTGTGGCAGGGAGACATGACTAGAGCGCTCGATGCATCGGTGTGTGTGGGGGGAGGGGGGTGGTGGTAGGGTAGGCAGAGGCCTAACTATAGAAGTAGAACGACTCGTATATGTGTTGAGAAGGAGAGACCCAGCTATGTCTTGAGGGAGATCGGTCGACATCCATACATAACTGAAGGACGGGAAATATGATGGGAGAGAGAGAGAGGAGAGAGAGAGGGAGGGAGAGGGGTAGAGTGCTGGATGGGTGATGGAGTTGCTTCTCGAAGATGGTGGGAGAGGCCTACTAGACAAACTGAGGGTGGAACTGCAATGTTATCAATAAGAGTGGGGATGTGTTTCTGTGTGTGCCTGTGCGTGATAGATCTATCGGGACGCATCCATGGATGGTGAAGGGGAACCATGTGTTTGGTAAGCAAACCTAACTATATCGCTAGATCAATTGTTGTTTGTGGGAGGAAGGGGGAGACACAACTAATGAGGTAGATCGATTGACGTGTGGGTAAAAAAGAGTTATAAGGACCTAGCTAGCTATATGTATAGCGAGAGATCGGTCGGTGTACGTCCATTTGTTAGAGGCAAATAAGGCCCAACGAGATGGATAGACAGAGAGAATGGAGCTAGGAGGTGGTGCGAGAGGCCCAATTACTAGCTAGATAGGGGGAGGAGTGTGCGGTTGTGAGAGCGATGAAAAGAGGGGCGAGAGTTTACACGTGTGTCTGACCGTATGAGAGACACGAGGCAAAGACACATAAAGGAGGAGATTGAAGGTGTGTTTGTATGTTGTAGGCAGGCATCGCTGGAGAGGTTTATCGATCGGTGTGTGTCGGAAAGGAGTTGTGGAGACTCTGGGAGAATGACCTAAAGAAAAAAATGAATGTGCCCAGAGGATAGAACGCCGAGGGAGGGGGAGAGCGAGGAGGGCGTGTGCATGCACGAGAGAAAGTTAGTGGTAGCTACAAAGGTTAGAGGATTGTGTGGGTGTAAGAGACTAACAAAGATCATAATTTGATATGAAAGCGGATTCATATATTTGAATAGGAGATCATAGTGTTTTAAACATTGCATGCATGAATATAGCGGTGATACACGTGCTGTGCTCATGTTATCCCATAATGTGATAATGCATGGCATTTGCAACTGACAGCTAAATGCCGAACAATCTAAACCATACTATACATCAAACAATCTCACATTTTATTTGAATTTGTGATAATGTGTGGCGTTTGCAGCTTACATCTAAATATCGAACAATCTAAACAATACTATATATCGAACATTCTCACATTTTATTTGAATTTGTGGTAATGTGTGGTGTTTGCAACTCACATCTAAATACTTGTAGGCGTAGGGGGTAGGGCCCCATACATAATGTGATAAACACATTATACATATGAGACATGGTTTAGATTATGAAGATCTAGCTAGAGCTAGAAATGTAATGTGATTCGAAATCAAAATAAAGTGGATTCAAACAATCTAGTTCGAGTTCATATAGTACACATAGTTCATATGTAACTCGAGACTAATCATGTGGTGTGCTGTGAGGATAATACACAAACGATCGTTTAACTTGACAATAATGATGATTGTAGATCTTATTAAAACAGAGAAACGAATTCAAATGCTTTGACTTCATAACAATCATTATTGTAGATCTTATTCAAATAGAGAAACGAATTCAAATTTAGTTCATATTCAAGCGGTAGTATATACGTTTGGAATGCAGTAAAACGTTCATTCGAGTAGTAGGTTGCATGCATTATACACGTAGCGAAATATTTTAATTGAACATAACATGAATTCAAAGTTTTGAATGACATTTGTAGGGCGCATTAATTTGGTACAGTACACGTTAGGCTTGTCCGGAAATTTCAACCCGCGCCTTGTTAGCCCGAAATATTTAAGATATATCTTTGTCTCGTTGTGCTCCGAGAACTCCCTCCATCTCAACCTACGCCTTGCTATTCCGAAATTACAACGCGCGCGAAAACTCCCACCTCCTGTGAAATCCCGACATGCGAAATTCCCATGGTACCCCTGAACCGAAAGAACCGCCTCAAATCGGTGGGGGTACTTTCGTAACTTACCCCACATTTTGGACAAGCGCGTCTCTAAGCCATGGTTCCCCACTGCCATCCCATCCGCCCACCCATCCGTACATCGAGGCCACGAAAACCCGCGACGAAACCCCACACCCTGCTCCGTCCGCCACCCAGCCGAAGCCTCTTCCTCGACGACATCGTCCACAGCAACACCTCGACGCCCTCATCCACTGTACCGGATGAGGATCCGTCATCGATCTCATCGTCCGCCGGTTCAGCCACCCCGTCCTCCACCTCCAAGGAGCTGCCCCGATGTTCCCCTCGTCTGTCGCGCCACCTCCATTCCCACACTGCTGTCTTCACCTGCACCACCGGAAGAACATCATCATCACCGTTTCCTCGGATGAAGCTGCGGCCTAATCGGCGCCACCAAAGAGGTTGTACATTAACCACCGCATTTTCTTCCTGATTCGATCTCACGGTGCTGCCGGCACTCGGTCCCGAGCCGACACGGCACGGCTCCATCTACGGTGGCGTCGCCAGCCACTTCCTCCACGGCGTCGCTCCCTCGGCGGTGACGTCCACATCAGTAGGACCTACTTCTGCTTTAGCTCTCGCTCGCACTGCTGCTCTACTCTTGCTCTCGGTCCCCTGCCTGGTCTGCTCTTGCTATTGCTCTTGCTCACGCTGCTGCTCTCGCTCTTGCTCTTGCTTGCGATGCTACTCCGATTTAGCTACACTTCACTCCGATGCCGCCGGGGTGAAGGAAGAACCAGCCGCAGCGGGGAGGGGGGCTCGCCGGAGAGGTACCCCACTATCTATATTAGGGTTCAGGATGGGGGCAGTGGTCGCCGATGGTGGCAGCGCGTTGGCGGGGCCGTGGCGTGGGGATCGCTGGAGAAAAAGCTCGTCATGGGGGGGGCCTAGAGGGATGGCCGGGGCGGCGGCGGACCGGCGGTGGGGAGTGTTTTCGGGGCCGGCGGGGCGGCGCACCGCCGGCCGCGGGCGGCGGGGGGGCAGCTGTTTGGCCGGCTCAGGGTGTTGGAGGTTGAAGATGAACCGCAGGCCCTTGATTTCATATCCAACGGCTGCAAAATCGACTGACCAGAGATGAAAAAGTCAGTCGACCGACGTGTAGCCTCACCTTGCTAGTGCGTTCAGTTTCGACAGCAAAATTCAGTTTTGACAGCAAAATCAGTTTCGACGGTTAAGTTCAGTTTTGACAGTTAAGGTCAGTTTCGACAGTTAAATTCAGTTTCGACAGTTAAGTTCAGAGATGAGCAGCTGATGTATTTTACATCTAGCACTTTGGGTTTATGTATTTTACGTCATGTATTGGAGATGCTATTAGAATTCCACTCAGGTTAACGTTGTTCGTTGTCTCTCTTGTCCTGCTTCAGCCTCGACATCGTACAACTCACCGGAGCTACTCCAACGACGAAACCCTCCATCACAGCGGAGAAGTACCTCGGGCTCCATCTCCAGATGCCTAAGATCTTCTTCCCCTCCTCCGACAGCCAAGTCAGCCGGAGCATCCTCATCGGCTAACCCAATCACGCTGAGATCGACATGGCTTCACCAAAGATGTTGTACACTTGTTGCATCTCTTTTTTACTCTACATGTTATATATATTGTCCACTGAGCACACGGATTTGTTCCTTTAGTGTCTCCTTGAAAGAAAAAATGTAGGAATTTTAATTTTCACTTGTCCTCCTTTTCAAAGTCCAATTCATGAAGCACAAGACTAAGAGATAGTAGCATAATAGCATTATAACCGTACATTTTCTTGTGGTTTGACTTAATCTTACAATGCTTCTTTGCATCCTTTGATATTCCAATTGTTGTGAATCAAACACCCAGATTGGCAAAAATCCTGTGTTTTTAAATTCTCTATTTTGCACGTGCATTCCTATCCTATTCCTGTCTATTTCCTATCCCTGCATTGTTGGAATCCTCCAATTCAAACGAGCCCTTACATAATTACTTCTCTTACAGATAGTTGTCAAAGAAAACCTTGCGTGGTTTGTCCCGCTCCTGCTGCATCGTCGTCCACCCCAGCTCGGCTGCTCCAACGACAGAAGGGTCCAGCACAGCAGGGATCCGGCCTCCAGACTGTCTTTCGCCACCTCAGATCTTCTTCCCCGCTGCTGGCAGCCATGAAAACTGCACTACCATCATCAACCGAGCAGATGACCTCGAGGACTACACGGGTCCGCAAGAGAGGTCGCACTCTTTCGTGTCTGCTTACATTATGCATCGCGTAATATTACATGCTACTTTATCATCCTGTTCACCGATTAGACTCTGAGTCAGCTCCAAACTAATGGTCAAACTTGAGTTTTTAAATGGTTGTGGGGTACATATCGGGGCCGCTATCAATAGTATCTATCTACTATCTGGTTAATCTCCGGTGTCTACTATGAGTTTCATGTTGGGTGGGAAACAAACAGTAAAGAAGCCATTATCTGTATTTTTTAACTGAAGCCATTATCTGCCTGCAATTATTGGTTGGTCTATCCACAGGTTGCTACCATCACTATGGATTTCTGCATGCACTCCTTACATAATCTCACTATGTTTTATTCCTATGCATGACAGTTATTGTAAACAATGGAACTGAACATGTAGATCAAAAGAGATGAGCCTTGCGTGGCAATAAAATTTCATGCAGACGTCGCTCCATGGTAGGCGCAAAGGCAGCCCCCCTCCATGCATTTCGAATTGTAATCGAGAGGAAGATATCTGTTCTGAGGGGGATTCAAAAGGAGAAGACAACTCCTATTTACCCCCTGAGGTCTTCGCTCTAACTTGGCATGCTGATGTTGGTTATATCATGCATATGGTGTCTTGCATTGCTTACTTTATACATCAAATATGTCATCTGCTTAGTTTAGACATCCTTTGTGTGAATGCCATCTATTTAGTTTATTCATCGTTTATGTGAATTATGCAACACCATCTTGTTTAGCCAGGCATCATATATGTGAATTTTGCAATGCCATCCTGCTTAGCCAGTCATCTTATATGTAAATTATATCATGCCATCCTTTTTTCATTACATATTACATTTGTCAACAATGTTATTACATTCAACTGCTCTTCGTGTGCATCAGCCATTTGACATGGTGATGGCAAATTCTGGAGTGAAAACAAGGTCTTCAGAGCAGACTATGCTATCTGACAAAGCGTATATCTCGCTGGTTACGGATATCTCCTCAAAGGAGAATTCAGAGACAGATGACCAGTCCTATTCCCCCCCCCTGAGGTGTATGCTCTAACTTGGCAGGGTTATGTTGCTCATATTGTGCGTATGGTGTCTCGCATTGCTATGTCATTTGATTAGTTTAGACAAGCTTTGTGTGAATGCCACCTGTTCAGTGTCTAATTACCATATATGTGAATTATGCATTGCCATCTTGTTGCAAGACATTATATATGTGAATTATACAATGCTATCTTGTTGCAAAGGCATTATATATGTGAATTATGCAATGCCATGCTGTTTAGCCAATCATCATGTATGTGAATTATATCATGCTATTATTTTTTTCTATTACGTGTTCCATTTGTCCACAACATTTGTATATTCAACTACTCTTCCTGTGCATCAGCCATTTGAAGCGGTGATGGAAGTATCTGGAGTGAAAACAAGGTATTCAGAGCAGACAATGATACCTGCTGAAGCAGACATCTTGCTGGTTACAGAGATCTCCTCAGAGGAGGATTCAGAGACTGATGACCAGTCCTATTTTCCCCCTGAGGTCTATGCTCAAACTTGGCAGGGTTATGTAACCCATGTCATGCATGTTGTCTTGCATTGCTTAGTTTTTACATCATATATGGATTGCCATCTGCTTACTTGCTTACTATATAAATCATATATTTGAATTATATCATGCCATCATGTTTACATAGTACATACACATCATCTATCTGAATTATGGCATGGCAACCCATTTAATAAAGACATCATATAGTTATATAATCTCATCTTGTTTAGTGTTTACAGTCATCATATTTTGAATTATGGCATTCTATCCGTGAATGTATGTGAATTATGGCATGCCAACCTATTTAATAAACACATTATATAGTTATGTCATGTCATCCTGTTTACATAGTCTCATATTTTGAACTATGTCTTTCCATCTTTGTTAGTTAGCCATCATAATGTGAAATTGTGTCATGCTATCCTGTTTAGTTAGCCATCATATATGTGAAATTGTGTCATGCTATCCTGTTTGGTTAGACAACATAAATATGAATTATTTCATGCCCTCTTTTATTCCACACTATCCATTGCACCTGTCTATCATACAATGTCTATACTTTCAATTACTTTTCTTGTTTATCAGCCATTTGAATTGGAGAGCGTGATGGCAGTATCTAAGGGAGTAACAACACGGTCTTCAGAAAAGATAGTGCTACTAGTTGATGCAGATAGAACCACGGTTGTACTTGCCCAAGGACAAGATCCACCACACATAACCCAGACTCTCGCAGATTGTACCCCTACCCAGTTGAACAGAGAACTAGCTACATCCCTTCAAACCCCATCCCCGGTAGATAGTAACCCAGTTCCAGTTGACACAGCACCGTCTCCACCAGAGAGCACCCAAACACGAGCAGTTAGTATGGGAACTGCAGTGCCCAAAGCACGAGGACCACCACTCTGAATCCCAACTCAACTCTTAAAGGAGAAGAAGATTTGTTCTCAGGTCAGGTTCTGTAGCTATGGTTCATACTCCTTTGCTCTTGCATGACTGTATTTACTCATACCAACTATTTTCAAATTTAAAGGATGTAATTGAAACTCCAATGGCGCAACAGGTATGTTTTAAACCTGTTTCTTTAACTGGTGTGCTGTTGTAACCTGCTCTATGTTGATTTCAGTTTCAATTGAATAAACAGTTATGTTCTCATGTCATGCACATTACAAGTGTTGTTATTGCTCTATAGTTACCCACACTTATATTCTGTCTATTCTGCTTTGTCTTGAACAAATATTATTTGAATTGTGTCTCTATCTTGATTTGGCAACAAAAACTAGAATGATATAGACCATAAAGTGAGCATGGTACATAGATATATGTTTGTTTCATGCTGTTATCCTGTCCACTTTACTACTGAACTCATTTACCAAAATGAGTTTCATATACAACATGGTAAACGTGTGATGTGTGTAGCGACCCGACTCAGTAAGAGTCGAAGTCTCTGTGCTTACCGTGCTAGTCCCTGGATCGACTTCCTAGCACACACAGTACTCGATGAAATAACAGAAATAACACACATCTCTTTATTACATCAATAGTCCAGGAGCAATACATTTATTACAAAATAGGGCATAAAGCCAATAATCAAATAGTGCGGAAGCAAAGAAGTAAATGAGTCCAACTCCACGAGCAAGGTTGAGTGTAGAACATCGACCTATCGCACCTTAATCCTCGTCGGATATATCTGCAACGTGATAAGTTACAGCCAAAATGGGTCAGTACATTGAATGTACTGGCAAGTCACATCATAGGGTAATGAACCTACTTTTACATGCAGTTTGGCTGGTGGAAAGCTCTAAGTTTTAGTTGTTTGCATAAAGCTAGTTTTTCCCTATTAGAAAAGATTATTATTCTACTACTACACATTTGCATAGGATGAGTTGGCAAATCCAACTCCATCCGTCCCCAAGTTTCATTTAAACCCCAACTGTCTAATTAAAGGTGAGGAGATCTCCCGACATTTCCACTACTATATGCTCAAGTTGTCCGTAACCGGGGACACGGCTAATCGATTAGGTTGAAAACTCTGCAGAGGTTGTGCACTTTTCCCCACAAGGCTCGACCACCTCCATGATCGGAACATTGAGATATAGCCTTTAGAAAATGTTCCCCCTTGACCCACGGATAGGCTGCTACACCTACATCATTCTACATCTGCTAGCCCATCCCGGAAGGGGGCACACTAACTACTCAACTAAGCTAGAGCCCATATTGGCATGTGGCTGCACACGTAAGCTTCTAGACATGGGAATACGATTGATCTCTTTGAGCCTGAGCGGACGGTCCACTAGTGGTGCACCACCATGGATTTCCCATGTGTGCCCCACTGTACTTTGCCACCATTCCCACAAGTTTCCGCCCAAGTAGTTCATTTTTTTAACTTAGGTCTTATTTACTACATTCTCACTCATCTCTCACAATGATCACTCCCCAATCCACGTCTACTTAGCATAGCAACATAAAGTAAAACGGTGGTGACAAAGTTATATGGTTCAGACCTACCTCAATGAACTACTGGGTGAAAAGAAAAGTCATGTGGCACCAGTTTCCTACCATGCAGTCCTACCACAAAGAACTAAGTGCACAATAAAAACATTGGTAATGAAACATGATCAAGATGTAACTTGCCTTGGTACTGCTGGTTGAATTCTAAAGACTAATAATATTCTGTTTCGCACTCCGGACAATCTATCGCAAATAAGAAAACAAACATAAGAAACATTTCAGAGAAACAAGAAGAAACAGGTAAAGCAAAAGTCTCAGAAAAACCAAATGAACCAACATCACACTTAACTAGCATGAAAAAAATATTCTAGGTGCAAAACAACATAGTCCTATGGTTCAAGGAGTGATGTGAAGTATAGTGCTTACTATGCATACTAGTAAAAATATTAAAGGGCAGAATCTAGTGTGTGGGAAAATATTGTGACAAAGGTCCCGGTGATAGGGCTTAGTTATGGTGACAGCATGCCAAAAGGAATCAACTTAATCGGAGCTACGGTTTGGGAGATATGGCTATTTGAAGGTTGAATTCAAATCTGAATAAATTCAAATTTTAATCTAACAAAAGTTTGCAAAAGCTATGCTACTGGATAGATCTAAACAATACGAAGAATTTGCCGCTGGTTTCATCGAGTTTGGATCTACGGTTAAAAAGTTATGGCTAATCTAAGATCAGGGACTAATCTGCTATTTACAGGGACTAAATAGTGAAGGAAACTATCACAGAGAGGTCCCTGGCCACGTGGCGGCTCCTGGCTGGCCGAGTAGCATCCGCTGCAGAGGCTATACGGCGAATGGCCACTAAATAAGAAAACAACGGCGGCGGCTAACTAAATAAAAGCGACGCTCGGTTTAAATAAAACCGCACGGTCTGCAATACAACCGACCGGTAGTTTTTAAATAAAAACTGCGGTTAACCGCGTACCGTGTCACGACCGGTTTTCCAATAAAAATATTTATTGATAAACCAGTCTTTTGAGTCCAGTATGAGAGAAAATCCTCCTCACTGGTAGACAATTTCTTGATACAATAAGCCAGTAGTATAAAATATATTACAGGGTTGAACTGCGGTCGCTCAACCAAATTATTATAAGCACGCCAATAATCATACATAATGGCGGACAGGACACAGTGGTGTGGAGACATACTACTGACTCATGGATAGGTTGGTGGTGGAAAAGCACAGCGGGAAGGGAAATACAAGACTCTAATGATATCATTTCATCGAACGTCGAGGTGAGGCTCGATAAATTTATTTGGTAGCGGAAGCGGTTATAAAACAGTGGCCAAATCCAGGGTCGCATGAGACTGACTGGGACTCCTCTAAGTGTCGGACTCGCTATCGAACTCTTCATCCATGAGATCACCTTCGTCAGCATCTGGCCAAATCAACAAGCCAGTGAGTACTTTGAAAGTACTCGCAAGACAGTTCGGACGTAAGATATAACAAATGCATGCATGGATGCAACATGATTAATTCCTTAATGCACAATAAATAAAATTGGCATAACGGGTAAGTAAAAAGGGAAAACGGCGGTAGTCCGCCTGAAATTCCACAGACATAAATAAGGACCGATCGAGTGTCTGAAGCGACGCCTCGAAAGGTGAACAAATGCAAATAAGGAAATGATGCCACAGTCGGGCATCTTAGCGACACCACATAAAGGGCTTTAAAAGAAATGCCACAGTCGGACATCTGAGCGACATCGCGTAAAGGGCTTTTAAAAGAAATGCCACAGTCGGACGTCTGAGCGACATCGCAAAAAGGGCTTTAAAAGAAATGCCACAGTCGGACGTCTGAGCGACATCGCAGAAAGGGCTTTAAAAGAAATGCCA
>NC_041384.1:695071043-695080962 GCF_002162155.2 Triticum dicoccoides
CATCGCAGAAAGGGATTTAAAAGAAATGCCACAGTCGGACGTCTGTGCGACATCACATAAAGGGCTTTTAAAAGAATTGCCACAGTCGGACGTCTGAGCGACATCACATAAAGGGCTTTTAAAAGAATTGCCACAGTCGGACGTCTGAGCGACATCGCAGAAAGGGCTTTAAATTCACCAGTAAACAATACTCATAATAAACATTCACACCATGAGAATAAACGGGTTAGTCCATCCACAGGGATAATCACTCAATCGGACTTAGCACTCATGCGATTCACCGGAGTCTCTGTCATCAAAGCTGACAATTGATTAGGATCAGATGGAACGAACTTGACATGGAAGAGATGATTTGGAGGAATATATGACTCTGCAGAGTTTGTACAAAATTTTTCCCACGGTCAACGGATTTCCGTAGTCCTGAAGGACTAGTTCCGTTTATGGTATTTCGGGAGAAAACACAACTAACCGGTACACACCCATCCTACCTCCCGATGCTAGGAATCACCCTAGTCATCGTCCAAGAAAAACTTTTGAGACGGGGAGATCACAATCTCGAATAGCATGGGATCAAATTTATATACGCGCGCTCTAAGGGGTGCCCCCCTCTCGGTCCCAACCGGAAACACCCATGCCCCCTGACCGGATGACTGGCTTTAATCCAGGGCCATGGAACCATCATCACGGCCTCTCCTCTTTGGTGTGTACCACGAAAGTGGTTTGCAACTTACTAAACCATATTCCTTGCAGAAAACATGTGGTAGTACAAGGAAGGAAATGATAGGTACTGGACCGAAATGGTTTGACGCTGAAGTCACATAGTCTGGCGTAAGACTGGCATGCTACAACACTGCCATCGTACCCATCCTCATACCAACACATGGCCATTCATATTCACATTCATCCACGTATGGATCATTGAATTCACTCACCATGTTATCACATAAAATAACGTTCATCGGTATGCTTACCAACATGCCATGAAACTAACTAAATGCAAAACATGCCGAGACACTCATCATATCAAAAGTTCAAACATGCTTGCCTGGTTCAGAGTAGTCGGAGCCTAGCTCGGTGAAGTTCGCGGCTCCGTCACCTCCTTCGGTATCTACGGTTTAAAGAAAATACACGCGCTAACGTAAATACCAAGGAGAGCACAGAAGGTAAACCAAATTTTTTTCAAATAAATCTGATAAAAAACTAGACAAAATTTTAAAGAGAACAGAAAAAAATCAATCAAAAATACTTTTCTGATTAAAAGTTATAAGGGTTTTTGTCCAGGGACTTATCTGTAATGAAACAGAAGATTTCCAGGGGCTAGTTTATAAAAGCAGAAAATGCTTCGGTAGCGATTACGCCAGCCCGAAGAGAAAACGTATTTGGCAGAAGGCGTTTTCAGATAACGCTTCGTTTAGAAAGGACAGAGAGGCTGACAGCGGGTCCCACTTGTCATGTTTAAATATTCAAATGGGAGGGACGAGGCTCGTCGGCGCCCGAGAGCTGCTGAGGTCGCCGGCGGCGATCCACGGCGAGGCATGGGGATCAGAGGTTACCAATGTGCTCACCGTGTCCTTCCGCAGTGGTGGGAGGTGGTGTTGGTCGCCGGTGAGCACCACGTCGATGGCGGTCTCAACTCCGGCGGATGGTGGTTCGGGCGTGGATGGAGCTCGTCGGAGAGGGCTGCAAGGATTAAATTGAGGTGGGGGTTAGACTACTGGGTGCAAGAGAGGGCTACGGACGAGGTTTGGGCGCCGGAGGTGGCCTCACCGAAGTGAATCGAGCTGGAGGCCGAGGCGGATCGGGGTGGCCGGAGCCGGGGAAGGAGACCTCCTCGAGGTCCTCCCAGTGGCCTGGCAGGGTGTTGGTGAGTAGTGGGGGTGCTACGTGCACGAGAGTGAGCTCGGGACCCCTTTATATAGGCGGTCCGAGGCGGTTGCCGTGAACGGAGATTTCCGGCGAGCGATTACGGTGGCGCAGTGCTCGGTCGGGGTGGTTAGGGAGTCGAGCGTCATCACGGAGGTTCAAAGGGTCCATTTTTGTGCTAAGCTGGCCGGGGTTTGGGCGTTTGGGTCGAGCTCGACGGAACGGGGTGGCGCGGGCCCGTCGGCGGCAGAGAGCGCGCTCCGTGCGTGCTGCGCCACGGCGACGGTGCCGCATGCGTGCGCTGGCACGGAGAAGGCCACGCGGAGCCACCAGAAGATTTGGGCGGTGCCGAACGGCGTTGCGCCGCCGTTCTCCTCCCTGTCGGCCGTTACGGGGAGCCGGCCGCCGCAAGACACGCCGGCGCAGGCGGGCCAGGGCGCCACCGACGCCAGGGTCGCGCCAAGTGCGCGTGTGAAGCTTCGGACAAGCAAGCGAGGCCGCGAGCAACGTGCCAAGTGCACTGTGGCCGCGTGACTGAAACTGTCGAAACTGAAGATGACACTGAAACTGAATTTCTGAACTTTGAACAGTAACAGTGCCCACAAGGTGTTCGACCAAATGAAAATGGCCTCTGGTGATTTTTCCTTGAGCTGATTTTTGGTGGAGTGGCTTCTCCTTGCTCAAGTAGGCTGTATGATTTTTGGTGGAATTTTTGGAGGAGTGTAGATATGAATTTCACCAAATTTGGCAAATCTGGTCCAAACTTGCAGAGACTAAATTTTGAAAATTTTGAAAAGAGGAGGAGTGGATCAAGATGGTTCTGGGTTATGGATGCTAAGGACAATCCAGGAGAATTGGTTTGAGGTCAAAACTCAAATGCAATAGGGCACTTGCTTTGAAAATCTCTCAGGCTCCAAATAATTTTCAGAATTGAATTTGGGGAAAAATAATTAGAATAAAAATCCAAAACCAGTTTGGATTAGTTGGGACAGATAATTTAGGTTGATCACAAGGGGGGGGGAGGTTTTGGAGGGGTTTTATCTCATGGGCAAAAATACAAAGCCAAGGGTGGCTTCAAAGATATGAAAATCCCAAATTTTCATGGGGGTTTCTTTTTTAAAAGAAAAAGATTAAACTCCAAAATAATTTTGAGAGAGAACCAACAGAGAAGAAGTTTGCAAAAGATCAACCACTAAAGTTTGAAAGAAATAAAATCCCTGCCAAGGCAAAAAGAGGTTTTTAAGAAGAAGGTTTTTCTGAGAAAGAAAAAAAATTAAAAGAACAAAAGTCTCTCCTCAAAACCACAAAGCTTTTTGATAAAAACCAAATAAAAATTTTGGAGTGTCACAACAGCTACCCCCTTAGGAAAAATCTCGTCCCCGAGATTTCAGCTGATCCTTAAATAAGTGTGGATGCTCTGTCCGAAGAAAATCCTCGCTTTCCCAAGTTGCTTCACTGTCGGTGTGATTGCTCCACTGGACTTTGAAAAACTTGATGGTTTTCTGTCGGGTCCTCCTTTCAGACTCCTCTAATATTCTTATGGGACGTTCTCGATAAGTGAGGTCTGGCTGTACATCAATGTTCTCATGAGCTACATGTTTCTCTGGGTTGCTTACGCACTTCCTTAACTGAGAGACGTGGAACACGTCGTGAATGTCGGACAAGTCTTCGGGTAAGTCTAGCTGGTAGGCTACAGTGCCTCTTCGTGCCACTATGCAAAATGGTCCAATGAATCTTGGTGCTAATTTTCCTTTAATCTTAAACCGTTGCAATCCTCTCATCGGGGATACTCTCAAGTATACGAATTCACCGGGTTCGAAGCTGACCCTACGATGTTTTTGGTCATAATAACTTTTCTGTCGACTTTGAGCGGTCTTAAGTCGGTCCCTGATTAGTTTGACTTTTTCCTCGGCTTCTCTGAGCATATCTGGTCCGAAGATGCGGCTGTCTCCGGTCTCTGACCAATTTAACGGGGTACGACATCTCCTTCCGTATAGGGCTTCGAAAGGAGGCATTTGCAGGCTGGTCTGGTAACTGTTGTTGTATGCGAACTCGGCATATGGCAGGCTGTCCTCCCAACTGGTTCCATAGGTGAGGACACATGCTCTCAGCATGTCTTCTAAAACCTGGTTTACGCGTTCTGTTTGTCCATCAGTCTGTGGATGGTATGCGGTACTGAAGGCTAGTTGGGTTCCCAGAGCCTGTTGTAATTGCTCCCAAAATCTTGAGACGAACTGAGTGCCTCTGTCGGAAATTATAGTCTTCGGGACACCGTGCAGACAGACTATGCGGGAAAGATAAATCCTGGCAAGCCTCTGAGTGGTGTAGGTTGTCTTTACTGGAATAAAGTGTGCTACTTTGGTCAACCTGTCAGTGATGACCCATATGGCATCATTTCCGTGTCGTGACCGAGGTAATCCGACAATAAAATCCATCCCTATTTCATCCCATTTCCACTCAGATATTTTGTTAGGTTGCAGTAGTCCGGCTGGTCTCTGATGTTCAGCTTTTATGCGTTGACATGAGTCGCAACATGCAATGAAAGCGGCTATGTCCCTCTTCATACCGTGCCACCAAAATCTTTCCTGAATATCCTTATACATTTTGGTTCCTCCAGGGTGGATCGAATATGGAGTGGTGTGTGCTTCAGTTAAAACTTGCTGTTTAAGGTCTTCTATGTTTGGCACGCATAGCCTTTCTCCGTACCATAATATTCCTTCATTGTCTATGACGAATTCCGAGGCCTTGCCCATACTCAACTTCCTTTTAATTCCTTCAATGCTGGGGTGACCAGACTGAGCCTCTTTAATTTTCTCCACAAGGTGTGGTTGTATTTCCAAGTTTGATATGGTGCCTTCTGCTACCATTATCAAGTTGAGCTTGACAAATTCTTGATGGAATTCAGGCCTCAAGCTGTGCAGATAGTTCCCGTTGGAGCTGGGGTTCCGACTCAGGGCATCGGCCACTACGTTTGCTTTCCCTGGATGGTAATGGATACCCACATCGTAATCCTTTACCAATTCTAACCAGCGGCGTTGCCGTAAATTTAGTTCTGGCTGCGTAAAAATGTATTTGAGGCTTTTGTGATCCGTATATATCTCACATCGATTTCCAAGTAGAAAATGCCTCCATTCCTTGAGTGCATGAATAACTGCTGCCATTTCTAAATCATGAGTGGGATAATTTTCCTCGTGTTTGAGAAGTTGCCTTGAAGCGTAGGCGACAACCTTGCCTTCTTGCATCAACACGCATCCGAGACCCTTTCTGGATGCGTCACAAAATACTTCAAAATTCTTGTGTATATCGGGTACAATTAATACTGGTGCTGTTGTTAATTTCCGTTTTAGCTCTTGGAAACTTTTCTCGCAGGCTTCTGTCCATTCAAACTTCTTATCTTTCTTGAGTAACTGTGTCATAGGCTTGGATATGGTGGAAAATCCTTCAATAAATCTGCGGTAATATCCTGCCATTCCCAAGAAACTTCGTATGTCTGTTACGCTGGCTGGTGACTTCCAGTCAAGTACGGCCTTGACTTTCTCTGGGTCCACTGCTATACCGTCTTGGGTCAGCACGTGGCCTAGAAAACCTACTTGTCTTAGCCAAAATTCGCACTTGCTGAACTTGGCATACAATTGGTGTTTCCTTAGCTCTCCTAGTACAATCCTGAGATGTTCTGCGTGCTCTTCTGGTGTTTTGGAGTATACCAGAATATCGTCGATGAATACTACGACGAATTTGTCCATAAACTTCATAAATACTTTGTTCATGAGGTGAACAAAATATGCCGGGGCGTTAGTCAATCCAAATGGCATCACTGTGAATTCGTACAGCCCATATCTGGAGGTGAAGGCTGTTTTGGGGATATCTTCCGTTGGTACCTTCAATTGATGGTATCCTGGCCTTAAGTCGATTTTTGAGAATACCTTGGCCTGAGCAAGTTGATCAAACAAATCGTTTATCCTTGGCATCGGGTATTTGTTTTTGACTGTGACCATGTTAAGTGCTCGATAGTCGATACACAATCTCAGCGTTCCATCCTTCTTTTTGGCAAATAAAATTGGTGATCCCCAAGGTGAGGAGCTGGCCCGAATGTATCCTTTATCCAGTAATTCCTTTATTTGCTTCTTCAATTCGATCAACTCGGATGGTGCCATTCTGTATGGTTTCTTGTATATGGGGGTGGTTCCTAGCGCTAGCTCAATGCGGAATTCTATTTCTCGATCTGGTGGCATGCCTGGCAGATCTTCAGGGAATACATCTGGAAATTCACACACTACTGGAACCTTGTTTAGCTCAGAAACATCCACCTTATTTAATCTCAGTTGCTGGGGTCTTTTTCCTTCCTTGGCTGATACTCTTATTGTCTTCCCTTGGTGGTGTGTGAGAATCACTGTCCTGTTGAAACAGTCGATAAAACCTTTATTGGTGGTTAGCCAATCCATCCCTAAGATGACATCCAGTCCTTTATTTTCCAATACAATAAGATTTGCGTAAAACTCCAATCCTTCAAACTCAATGACCACATTCTGATAGTAATTCTGAGAAACTTGCTGAATCCCGGGGGACTTGATTATTAGGGATTTCTCCAAAGGAAGCATCGAAAAATTATTTTGCAAAGCAAAACTTTTCGAGATAAAAGAGTGAGAAGCTCCAGAATCAAACAAAACCATTGCAGGTATTGTGTTGACAGGAAACGTACCGAGTATGATATCCGGAGCATTTTGTGCCTCCTCTTTGGTTACGTGGTTCAGATGACCCTTCCTGTGGTTGTTGTTGGGATTGAAATTGTTTCGTTTGGGTGCTGAATTATTGTTGCCGTTGTTCGGCTTTGGGGTTGAGTTCCTTGGCTTGGGGCACTGTTTGGCATAATGCCCTTCTTCTCCACAAGCGTAACAGGTAACGCCGGGGCGATAGGTGAATTCCTTGTCCCTTGCATGAAATTTTTTGATTGGGCGTGAGACATTGGATGAGAATTTGGGTGTCCCACCCCTTTTAAAATCTATCTTGCTTCGGTGATTGCGAGTGTGATTAGTCTGGTCCCTTTTTCGCTTGCGGATATCTTCCAGACTGCGTCTCTCATTTTCCAGAGTAATGGCCTTGTCCACCAGCGTTTTAAAATCAGGAAAAGTGTGCACGACCAGTTGGCATTTAAGTGCGGGCGCTAGACCGTCAAGGAATTTCTCCATCTTCTTGATTTCAGTCATACGCTCCTCATTGGCGTAGCGGGATAATAGGGTAAATTGACTGTTGTAATCTGACACTGTCATGTTCCTTTGTTTGAGGTCATCAAATTCCCTCTTCTTGATTTTCATAATACTCTTAGGAATATGTGCACCACGGAAACCTTCCTTGAAATCATCCCAGGTTATGTCATTTTCGTTGGGATGCATGTGCAGAAAATTCTCCCACCACGATGCGGCTGCTCCTGTGAGATAGTGTGGAGCATATAGTACTTTCTCGAGATCTGAAAACTTTGCAATAATTAATTTCCTCTCCATATCTCGAAGCCAGTCCTCGGCTTCAAGAGGTTTGTCAGTGTGAGAAAATGTTTGAGGACGTGTCTTCTGTAGCTCAGATAACTTGGAATGTTGCTGATACTGTCCATGATGATTCCCCATGTTGATGACTTGGTTCATCATCTCACGATGTTGTTGCTGACTCTGTTCATAAAGGCGGCACATTTGTGAAAGTGCCGATTCATTGCCTGGTTGGCTAGACTGTCCCTGAGTGAACTCGTTGCTGGGTTGTGCATCATAATTTTCCTCTGATGTAATTGGCATGGAGCGAGTCCAAGGACGAGACATTTTTCACTCTGGGGATATATTTTGTAAAACCCATAAGAAAAGCGGAAAACGTCGCAAAAACAAATCCATAAAATGCATAAAGCTGGCGGATATTATTAAATACCCAAGCTTACTAAAATAAATAAATCGACTTGCGCACGGAGAACGACTGCTCATTACATATCTTACACGCGGGCGGTAATTATACAGTACATCACTCAGGATATGTGTACATAATCCTGACATGTTATTAAGGCTAGTGCACTTCCCCAGATCCTACATGATGCGCAAACAGGCTACTTCTCACAACCTATGCACATATCTTACAAAGCGGTACAATACATGGCAGCTAAGCGTACTCAGGCAGAGATGTTGACGATCTCCCTTGCCCTGCCGAGGGCGAGGCGTAGCGAGGTTGGGGACTCGACTTCCTCCTCGCTAACGGGCTCCATACGTGTAGTGTTGCGTAGAGCAGGCGGAGTGGTTGCCAGGGGCGGAGCAACATGTACAGGAGTGGGCGCGAAAGTTGGTGTAGTGCGCGCTGGAGTGGGTGCAATGACTTGGTTAAATTCTTCGGTAGAAGGCAGGCGACGAGTAGGCGTAAAAGATGCTAATGACGAGACAAAAGTCGGTGGCGGAGCGATGGGTAGGAGCTCCCTCCTGTTGGCAGCACAGCCATGGACTGAGTCCATGCGGGTAGCTACGAAGTCGTCCACCAGGTTGTCGAAGGCTGCCTCCAGGGCCCGGAGATACTCAATGAGCATCTCAAAAGCCTCGTCTCGTTCTCCTATGGGGCAGGAGTATGCGTAGTGACAGGTGTAAGGCACATGGCACGGAAGATAACGATAACGACGAGTCCTCATCACGGGAAGGACATCCCTGAGACGAGCTATCGCCTCGCGGGCTGCCATCTGCATAGCATGCCTCTCCGTAGGCATAGCTCTTCCCACGAACCGGAAGCGGCGTGACTCACCACGCCCTCCCCTGAACTGCACCGCGGCCTGGTGCATGGTCAGACTGTCGTTGACTCGGTGCTGGTAGAGTGTGAAGACTGGGCGCACGGATGGCCCCATCGCGACCTGAACGATGAAAGAAAGAAGCTTGACGAACCCATCGGGCACGTTGGAGAAGGTCTGAGACTCGCAGCTGACGTCGGCCATCTACAAAAGTAGGCAAAATTCTGCAGGGTCAGATCATAAATTTATGCTGACTGACAGAAAATGACTACAATTGCAAAAGCATAAAATAGCCCTGTCATGCTAATAACTAATTAGCGATCGCACCTAGTGGCTTCCTATAGTCAGCCTGGCTCTGGTACCAAGCTTGTCACGACCGGTTTTCCAATAAAAATATTTATTGATAAACCAGTCTTTTGAGTCCAGTATGAGAGAAAATCCTCCTCACTGGTAGACAATTTCTTGATACAATAAGCCAGTAGTATAAAATATATTACAGGGTTGAACTGCGGTCGCTCAACCAAATTATTACAAGCACGCCAAAAATCATACATAATGGCGGACAGGACACAGTGGTGTGGAGACATACTACTGACTCATGGATAGGTTGGTGGTGGAAAAGCACAGCGGGAAGGGAAATACAAGACTCTAATGATATCATTTCATCAAACGTCGAGGTGAGGCTCGATAAATTTATTTGGTAGCGGAAGCGGTTATAAAACAGTGGCCAAATCCAGGGTCGCACGAGACTGACTGGGACTCCTCTAAGTGTCGGACTCGCTATCGAACTCTTCATCAATGAGATCGCCTTCGTCAGCATCTGGCCAAATCAACAAGCCAGTGAGTACTTTGAAAGTACTCGCAAGACAGTTCGGACGTAAGATATAACAAATGCATGCATGGATGCAACATGATTAATTCCTTAATGCACAATAAATAAAATTGGCATAACGGGTAAGTAAAAAGGGAAAACGGCGGTAGTCCACCTGAAATTCCACAGACATAAATAAGGACCGATCGAGTGTCTGAAGCGACGCCTCGAAAGGTGAACAAATGCAAATAAGGAAATGATGCCACAGTCGGGCATCTTAGCGACACCACATAAAGGGCTTTAAAAGAAATGCCACAGTCGGACATCTGAGCGACATCGCGTAAAGGGCTTTTAAAAGAAATGCCACAGTCGGACGTCTGAGCGACATCGCAAAAAGGGCTTTAAAAGAAATGCCACAGTCGGACGTCTGAGCGACATCGCAGAAAGGGCTTTAAAAGAAATGCCACAGTCGGACGTCTGAGCGACATCACATAAAGGGCTTTTAA
>NC_041384.1:695081201-695108322 GCF_002162155.2 Triticum dicoccoides
AGAAATGCCACAGTCGGACGTCTGTGCGACATCACATAAAGGGCTTTTAAAAGAATTGCCACAGTCGGACGTCTGAGCGACATCACATAAAGGGCTTTTAAAAGAATTGCCACAGTCGGACGTCTGAGCGACATCGCAGAAAGGGCTTTAAATTCACCAGTAAACAATACTCATAATAAGCATTCACACCATGAGAATAAACGGGTTAGTCCATCCACAGGGATAATCATTCAATCGGACTTAGCACTCATGCGATTCACCGGAGTCTCTGTCATCAAAGCTGACAATTGATTAGGATCAGATGGAACGAACTTGACATGGAAGAGATGATTTGGAGGAATATATGACTCTGCAGAGTTTGTACAAAATTTTTCCCACAGTCAACGGATTTCCGTAGTCCTGAAGGACTAGTTCCGTTTATGGTATTTCGGGAGAAAACACAACTAACCGGTACACACCCATCCTACCTCTCGATGCTAGGAATCACCCTAGTCATCGTCCAAGAAAAACTTTTGAGACGGGGAGATCACAATCTCGAATAGCATGGGATCAAATTTATATACGCGCGCTCTAAGGGGTGCCCCCCTCTCGGTCCCAACCGGAAACACCCATGCCCCCTGACCGGATGACTGGCTTTAATCCAGGGCCATGGAACCATCATCACGGCCTCTCCTCTTTGGTGTGTACCACGAAAGTGGTTTGCAACTTACTAAACCATATTCCTTGCGGAAAACATGTGGTAGTACAAGGAAGGAAATGATAGGTACTGGACCGAAATGGTTTGACGCTGAAGTCACATAGTCTGGCGTAAGACTGGCATGCTACAACACTGCCATCGTACCCATCCTCATACCAACACATGGCCATTCATATTCACATTCATCCACGTATGGATCATTGAATTCACTCACCTTGTTATCACATAAAATAACGTTCATCGGTATGCTTACCAACATGCCATGAAACTAACTAAATGCAAAACATGTCGAGACACTCATCATATCAAAAGTTCAAACATGCTTGCCTGGTTCAGAGTAGTCGGAGCCTAGCTCGATGAAGTTCGCGGCTCCGTCACCTCCTTCGGTATCTACGGTTTAAAGAAAATACACGCGCTAACATAAATACCAAGGAGAGCACAGAAGGTAAACCAAATATTTTTCAAATAAATCTGATAAAAAACTAGACAAAATTTTAAAGAGAACAGAAAAAAAATCAATCAAAAATACTTTCCTGATTAAAAGTTATAAGGGTTTTTGTCCAGGGACTTATCTGTAATGAAACAGAAGATTTCCAGGGGCTAGTTTATAAAAGCAGAAAACGCTTCGGTAGCGATTACGCCAGCCCGAAGAGAAAACGTATTTGGCAGAAGGCGTTTTCATATAACGCTTCGTTTAGAAAGGACAGAGAGGCTGACAGCGGGTCCCACTTGTCATGTTTAAATATTCAAATGGGAGGGACGAGGCTCATCGGCGCCCGAGAGCTGCTGAGGTCGCCGGCGGCGATCCACGGCGAGGCATGGGGATCAGAGGTTACCAATGTGCTCACCGTGTCCTTCCGCAGCGGTGGGAGGTGGTGTTGGTCGCCGGTGAGCACCACGTCGACGGCGGTCTCAACTCCGGCGGATGGTGGTTCGGGCGTGGATGGAGCTCGTCGGAGAGGGCTGCGAGGATTAAATTGAGGTGGGGGTTAGACTACTGGGTGCAAGAGAGGGCTACGGACGAGGTTTGGGCGCCGGAGGTGGCCTCACCGAAGTGAATCGAGCTGGAGGCCGAGGCGGATCGGGGTGGCCGGAGCCGGGGAAGGAGACCTCCTCGAGGTCCTCCCAGTGGCCTGGCGGGGTGTTGGTGAGTAGTGGGGGTGCTGCGTGCACGAGAGTGAGCTCGGGACCCCTTTATATAGGCGGTCCGAGGCGGTTGCCGTGAACGGAGATTTCCGGCGAGCGATTACGGTGGCGCAGTGCTCAGTCGGGGTGGTTAGGGAGTCGAGCGTCATCACGGAGGTTCAAAGGGTCCATTTTTGTGCTAAGCTGGCCGGGGTTTGGGCGTTTGGGTCGAGCTCGACGGAACGGGGTGGCGCGGGCCCGTCGGCGGCAGAGAGCGCGCTCCGTGCGTGCTGCGCCACGGCGACGGTGCCGCATGCGTGCGCTGGCACGGAGAAGGCCACGCGGAGCCACCAGAAGATTTGGGCGGTGCCGAACGGCGTTGCGCCGCCGTTCTCCTCCCTGTCGGCCGTTACGGGGAGCCGGCCGCCGCAAGACACGCCGGCGCAGGCGGGCCAGGGCGCCACCGACGCCAGGGTCGCGCCAAGTGCGCGTGTGAAGCTTCGGACAAGCAAGCGAGGCCGCGAGCAACGTGCCAAGTGCACTGTGGCCGCGTGACTGAAACTGTCGAAACTGAAGATGACACTGAAACTGAATTTCTGAACTTTGAACAGTAACAGTGCCCACAAGGTGTTCGACCAAATGAAAATGGCCTCTGGTGATTTTTCCTTGAGCTGATTTTTGGTGGAGTGGCTTCTCCTTGCTCAAGTAGGCTGTATGATTTTTGGTGGAATTTTTGGAGGAGTGTAGATATGAATTTCACCAAATTTGGCAAATCTGGTCCAAACTTGCAGAGACTAAATTTTGAAAATTTTGAAAAGAGGAGGAGTGGATCAAGATGGTTCTGGGTTATGGATGCTAAGGACAATCCAGGAGAATTGGTTTGAGGTCAAAACTCAAATGCAATAGGGCACTTGCTTTGAAAATCTCTCAGGCTCCAAATAATTTTCAGAATTGAATTTGGGGAAAAATAATTAGAATAAAAATCCAAAACCAGTTTGGATTAGTTGGGACAGATAATTTAGGTTGATCACAAGGGGGAGGGGAGGTTTTGGAGGGGTTTTATCTCATGGGCAAAAATACAAAGCCAAGGGTGGCTTCAAAGATATGAAAATCCCAAATTTTCATGGGGGTTTCTTTTTTAAAAGAAAAAGATTAAACTCCAAAATAATTTTGAGAGAGAACCAACAGAGAAGAAGTTTGCAAAAGATCAACCACCAAAGTTTGAAAGAAATAAAATCCCTGCCAAGGCAAAAAGAGGTTTTTAAGAAGAAGGTTTTTTTGAGAAAGAAAAAAAAATTAAAAGAACAAAAGTCTCTCCTCAAAACCACAAAGCTTTTTGATAAAAACCAAATAAAAATTTTGGAGTGTCACATACCGGTTCAACAAAAAAACATCTAACCTAATCTAATCTAGGCCATGGATCTTCGATCTAACGATCAAGGGGAGGTGGCGGCTTACAGCGGGTGGTGGTGGCCGGCGACAAGTAGAGGACGGCGGCGGCAGCTCGGTGGCGGAGGGGATGGCGGCTGCGGTGGTCCTCGTCGATGGGGAAGAAGATGGGGAGGTGTGGCGCGTCGAGGGCGTCCGGATGGTGGCGTCGGGGTGCGGCGGCGGCGTCCGAATGGGGCGGGGCGAAGACGGCGGCCTTCGGTGCTCCGGCGGCTCCGGCGTCGACGGTGCGGCGTCTCCGACGAGATCTAGGGGCAAAAATAGTGTCAAAAGGATGCGCCTCAGCGGGCTAAGAAGTTTTACAGAAAAAGGAAGGGTCGGAGAGGTCTACGGGCGACGAATTGCTCTGGCGAGGTGCACGGCTCCGGCGAGATGCGAACGGGCAGCGCGGCGGCTGTGAGCATCGTGGGGAGAAGCGGGACGGCGAGGTCGACAGAGGGGGTCGAGGGGGTTTTATAGGCGAGGGCAGAGGGCTCGGGGTCGACGGATAAGCATTATCCGCGAGGGAGGCGGCCAGCAGTTGTGGGAACGCGGTGGCGAGTGTCTATCCCGCGCGGTGCGGGAGGTTGAGGATGGCCTGACGGGTGGGGCCCGCCTGGCAGCGGCAGTGAGAGGGGGTGAGCGAGAGGGGAGCGCGAGCGGTCGACCGATGCCAGGTTTTCGGGCGCTAGAGCGCTGGCCTTGGGCCAAATGGCCAGCTGGGCCGGCTGGCCTGGCTGAGCGCGCGCGTCCTTGGGCCGAACTGGTTTCGGTCCAGGCGGGTGAGTGCGTGTTTTTTTAACAGGAAACTAAAGTGGCCCATAACTAATTCAATTGAATTAATAAAAACACCAAATTAATTTCTAAAATAACTATTTAATATTTAGAGCCTAATGAACATTAACTTAAGCATAGAACATTTTGAAAATATTTTCCCTAATGCAACTAATGCACTCTTTGCAAATAAAATAAATACCAAACAACTCCAAAACTTAAAGAAATATTCAAAATAAAATTTCCCACTCTTTTTTTTATATTTTGAGGAAGTCATCTTATCCCCTCTCATTTGTTCTTCTCGAGTGGAAAACTAGTATTTGAATATTCCAAAAAAACTCCAAAATGCAAAGAAATATGATATGCATTGAATGATTCTATGAACATCCAAATTTAATAAAATTGGGATGTTACACAGATCCCTTGGTATGGATTGAAGATTCCTTCTCCACATTCACATGGCTCACGGTGACGATCTACACGCCATCAAATACCTTCCCCTCAAACTTAAGGGACCGGCACGGCACTGGCTGAACAGTCTACCAGAAAATTCTATTGGTAGATGGGAGGACCTGGAGGATGCATTCAGAGACAACATCCAAGGTACCTATGTTCGGCCCCCAGATGCCGATGACCTTAGCCACATAATCCAGCAACTCGGGGAATCGACCTGATAGCTTTGGACAAGGTTCCTAATCAAAAAGAACCAGATTGTGGATTGTCCAGATGCAGAAGCCCTCGCGGCCTTCAAACATAGCGTCTGAGGCGAGTGGCTTGCCCGACACCTCGGCCAAGAAAAGTCGAAGTCCATGGCACCCCTCACCGCACTTATGACCCATTCTTGCACGGGAGAAGACAGATGGCTTTCTTGCAGAAGCAATAGCACCAGCGACCCTGGTACCTCCGAAACCGGGGACGGCAATGGCAAGCCATGATGCAACAAGCATAAGCGTCGAAACAACAATGAAGGAACGCAAGACACGGCTGTTAACGCCGGATTCAGCGGCTCCAAACCCAGTCAACGGAAAAAGCCATTCAAGGCAAACAGAGATGGCCCATCCAGTGTAGACAGAATACTTGATCGGCCTTGCCAGATTCATGGCACCCCCAATAAACCCGGCAATCATACCAACAGAAATTGTTGGGTCTTCAAACAAGCTGGCAAGCTTAAAGCCGAACACAAGGGAAAAGGGTCGCCAAGCGACAATGATGACCAAGAGTCTCGTCAGCCGAACACAGGGGGACAGAAGTATTTTTCCCCCGAGGTAAAGACGATGAACATGATATATGTCACACATGTCCCTAGGAGGGAGGGCAAACGCGCACTACAGGACGTCTACGCCATAGAGCCGGACGCCCCCAAATTTAACCCATGGCCGGCTTGCCCGATCACCTTCGATCGAGAGGACCACCCAACCAGTATCCATCACTGAGGTTCGGCAGCTCTAGTCCTCGATCCAATCATCGGTGGATTCCACCATACACGAGTCCTCATGGATGGCGGCAGTAGTCTCAATCTACTTTATCAAGACATTGTCTGCAAAATGGGCATTGACCCATCAGGAATCAAGCCCACTAGAACTACCTTCAATGGAGTAATACCTAGCAAAGAGGCCCGCTATATGGGCTCAATCACACTGGAAGTAGTCTTCGGCTCGCTGGGCAACTCCCGAAGCGAAGACTTGATCTTCAACATCGTCCCCTTCCATAGAGGCTATCACGCACTGCTCGGACGAACCGCTTTTTCCCGCTTCAATGATGTCCCACATTACAGCTATTTGTAGCTCAAGATGCCCGGTCCAAGTGGCGTCATTACAATCAATGGAAACATGGAGCGCTCCCTCCGTACTGAGGAGCACAAAGCGGCCATTGCGGCCGAAGTACACAGCGGCCCTATCAAGCCGCACATCCCCTTGGCTATTAGGCCATCAGGCTTCTCCATGTATGACCGGCCAGTTCTACATACCGGTAGTCCGGCAACTTGAGGGTTGGATTAGCAGCCTAGCCTCCGTCGACCGCCACGTACATCAGCGAAATTCGTACCGCGCATGCTCAATTATGTACTCAAAATACCTTGGGCATCAGTAGAGGCAATATACGGATAGGTCTATACAAAGGTCCGACCTTACATGGCCTTTCCCTTTCTTTAATCATCTTTTCCTTTTCTACCACAGGTGAATCAAAACCCACTCATTCTTCAGACCCACGAGGACTCTTTCCGAGCCCGTTTCCGTATACACAGCCGAAGACCATTCCTTTAAAGGAATCTTTCTTATTTGGGTGAAAAGTAGCGCAGATGTGCGGTAGGAAGACCATAACTTTGCTCAAGAACCTGTATAGAGCTTTTCCCTTAGCCCTAGACCCCCGGCATGTAAAATGGCCTTGGTGATTATGGTACCTTCTGAAAGATTACGTTTGGACGTATCAATCAGATTTCAGTGTTTTTTCGCCTGTTAAGTGGTCCCACGTACACACCTCAACATAAAATTGCCAGGGGCTCTATAAGGCAACATATGTGTTGCCAAACAAAAGTCCGAACAGCTTTACAGCACATTTCGGCGTCCCGAGCTCAGCATTATATGCATAAGCTTTGAATCATGTCTTTGGTCAATAGTTGGGTTGCCCGGATCCTGTGCTTGCTACCTTACGTTCTGTCTGGTCGGCTAGGGTAGTAAAGGGAGAACTACTGCAATTGTGTTTCTAGTTCGTCCGGTTAAGCACCTCAATAGAGAAAGCCGAAAACTAACTGTCATGATGCGGCGAGAGCTGGCCAGCCACTCGGCTATTCATTACAATCCTTAGCGATTTTCCGTATTACACAAAGGACCATTTCCTGGTCACATATGTAATGCATCCGCATCAGGGTAGCCACGTACATACTAGGGGCTACCTAATAGACCCATTGTCAAACTCCTATAGCTCCTTCAAGGACTTAGACATTGGTTTAAGTGTAGTTATGTGCAATTCCGAACACCCCAGTAGCATCTACATGGGGGCTGAGGCCGACGACTGGGAACTCTCAGATATAATAAATGGCCGTATAGGAGGATGAAAACTTTTCATCAAGGAATGAATATATTGCAAAACATTCAGTTTATAACACAAATCCCAGGATAGTTCAGACCCTTTTATTCGAACACTACGTCCTTGGAGCATTGGCCCTCTATAAGGCGAGCACCTTTTAGCATGTCCTCAAAATAGCGCTCTGGTGTGCGGTGCAACCTGCTTTCGGGAGGACCCTCAACTGCCACCTTTTTAGCATTCATTTTCACCCAGTGCATCTTGACACGGGCGAAAGCCATACGCACTCCTTCCATACATGACCACCTCTTGACGGCATCAATCCTAGGCAGCGCATCGACGAGACGCCGCACGGGGCTGAAGTAGCTGTCTGGAATGACTTCAACCGGCCACAACTGGACTATGACGTCCTTCATGGCTGCGCCGGACATCTTATACAGCTCCACCCATTGCGCCATCTGATCGTTTAGCAGTAGGGGACGTTCCTGCCCCACAAACTGCGACCAGAAGAGCTTCTCCGCCTCGTACCCCTCCTAGGCCTGGAAGAATTGGGCAGCGGTCGCAGCACTTGTGGGAGATCCGCATATGCGTCTGGAGAACTCCACAGTCGATTAAGCAGGGCATACTTTTGATCCCTAAATTTAGCCTATAAAAGAAAAGACTTACAAGCCGCTATCTGACCGGCTTGACGGGTTTCCACGCGCATTGCGCGGGATTCGGACCATGCCTCCGAAGCATCTTGAAGGGCCTTGGCGAGTTCGATACCCTTCACCTTATTTTCTGTTTCCAAGGACTCGCACTTCACGGTGGTGTCCTTGAGTTTTTGATCCATCTCGGTCAGATGTTCCTCAAAACAGAGCCGAGCGGCCTATTCGGCCATCAAGTCCGCAGCCGCCTCATCAGCGACTGCCTTGCTTACCCTTGCTTGCTCCTGAAGGAAATATTCCCTAGAGGCAATAATAAAGTTATTATTTATTTACTTATATCATGATAAATGTTTATTATTCATGCTAGAATTGTACTAACCGGAAACATGATACATGTGTGAATACATAGACAAACAGAGTGTCACTAGTATGCCTCTACTTGACTAGCTCGTTGATCAAAGATGGTTATGTTTCCTAGCCATAGACATGAGTTGTCATTTGATTAACGGGATCACATCATTAGGAGAATGATGTGATTGACTTGACCCATTACGTTATCTTAGCACTTGATCGTTTAGTATCTTGCTATTGCTTTCTTCATGACTTATACATGTTCCTATGACTATGAGATTATGCAACTCCCGTTTACCGGAGGAACACTTTGTGTGCTACCAAATGTCACAACGTAACTGGGTGATTATAAAGGTTCTCTACAGGTGTCTCCGAAGGTACTTGTTGAGTTGGCATATTTCGAGATTAGAATTTCTCACTTTGATTGTCGGAGAGGTATCTCTGGGCCCACTCGGTAATGCACATCACTATAAGCCTTGCAAGCATTGTAACTAATGAGTTAGTTGTGGGATGATGTATTACGAAATGAGTAAAGAGACTTTCTGGTAACGAGATTGAACTAGGTATTGAGACACCGATGATCGAATCTCGGGCAAGTAACAAACCGATGACAAAGGGAACAACATATGTTGTTATCCGGTTTGACCGATAAAGATCTTCGTAGAATATGTGGGAGTCAATATGAACATACAGGTTCTGCTATTGGTTATTGACCGGAGATGTGTCTTGGTCATGTCTACATAGTTCTCGAACCCGTAGGGTCCGCACGCTTAAAGTTCGGTAAAGATCGGTATTATAAGGTTTTCTGTTTTGATGTACCGAAGGTAGTTCAGAGTCCCTGATATGATCATGGACATGATGAGGAGTCTCTAAATGGTCGAGATGTAAAGATCGATATATTGGACGACTATGTTCAGACACCGGAAAGGTTCCAGAAGGTTTCGGACATATACCGGAGTACCGGGGGGTTACCGGAACCCCTCGGGGGCCTTAATGGGCCTACATGGGCCTTACGGGAAATAGAGGGCAGCAAGGGGAGTGTGGGGCGCGCCCCCAAGGCCCAAACCAAATTGGTTTAGGGCAAGGGGGGCCGGCCCCCTCTTTCCTTCTCCTCCTCTCCCATTGCTTCCCCCTCTCCTATTCCTACTTAGCACGCCTCTCCCTGGCCGGCCGCCTCCTCCCCCTTACTCCTTTATATATGGGGGCAGGGGGCACCCCATAGACACAACAATTGATCATTGATCTCTTAGCCATGTGCGGTGCCCCCCTCCACCATAATCCACCTCGATCATATCGTAGCGGTGCTTAGGTGAAGCCCTGCATCGGTAGCATCATCATCACCATCACCATGTCGTCGTGCTGACGAAACTCTCCTGTGAAGCTTTGCTGGATCGGAGTTCGCGAGACGTCATCGAGTTGAACGTGTGCAGAACTCAGAGGTGTCATGCATTCGGTACTTGGATCGGTCGGATCGTGAAGATGTACGACTACATCAACCCTGTTGTGCTAGCACTTCTGCATTCGGTCTACGAGGGTACGTAGATACACTCTCCCCTCTCGTTGCTATACATCACCATGATCCTGTGTGTGCATAGGAATTTTTTTGAAATTACTACGTTCCCCAACAGTGGAATCTGAGCTAGGTTATTGCGTAGATGTTATATGCACGAGTAGAACACAAGTGAGTTGTGGGTGATACAAGTCATACTGCTTACTAGCATGTCATACTTTGGTTCGGCGGTATTGTTGGATGAAGTGGCCCGGACCGACATTAGGCGTACGCTTACGCGAGACTGGTTCTACCGACGTGCTTTGCACACAGGTGGCTGGCGGGTGTTAGCTTCTCCAACTTTAGTTGAACCGAGTGTGGCTACACCCGGTCCTTGCGAAGGTTAAAACAGCACTAACCTGACGAACTATCATTGTGGTTTTGATGCGTAGGTAAGAACGGTTCTTGCTCAGCCCGTAGCAGCCACGCAAAACTTGCAACAACAAAGTAGAGGATGTCTAACTTGTTTTTGCAGGGTATGTTGTGATGTGATATGGTCAAGACATGATTCTATATTTATTGTATGAGATGATCATGTTTTGTAATGGAGTAATCGGCAACTGGCAGGAGCCATATGGTTGTCGCTTTATTGTATGCAATGCAATCGCGCTGTAATTGCTTTACTTTATCACTAAGCGGTAGCGATAGTCGTAGAAGCAATAGTTGGCGAGACGACAACGATGCTACGATGGAGATCAAGGTGTTACGCTAGTGACAATGGTGATCATAACGGTGCTTTGGGGATGGAGTTCAAAGGCACAAGATGATGATGGCCATATCATATCACTTATATTGATTGCATGTGATGTTTATCCTTTATGCATCTTATTCTGCTTTGTTTGACGGTAGCATTATAAGATGATCTCTCACTAAATTTCAAGGTAAAAGTGTTCTCCCTGAGTATGCACCGTTGCCAAAGTTCGTCGTGCCGAGACACCACGTGATGATCGGGTGTGATAAGCTCAGCGTCCATCTACAACGGGTGTAAGACAGTTTTACACAAGCAGAATACTCGGGTTAAACTTGACGAGCCTAGCATATGCAGATATGGCCTCGGAACACTGAGACCGAAAGGTCGAGCGCGAATCATATAGTAGATATGATCAACATAGTGATGTTCACCACTGAAAACTACTCTATTTCACGTCATGATCGGTTATGGTTTAGTTGATATGGATCACGCGATCACTTAGATGATTAGAGGGGTGTCTATCTAAGTGGGAGTTCTTAAGTAATATGATTAATTGAATTAAATTTATCATGAACTTAGTACCTGATAGTATTTTGCTTGTCTATGTTATTGTAGATAAATGGCCTGTACTATTTTTCCGTTGAATTTTAATGCATTCCTTGAGAAAGCAAAGTTGAAAGATGATGGTAGCAATTACATGGACTGGGTCCGTAACTTGAGGATTATCCTCATTGCTGCACAGAAGAATTACGTCCTGGAAGCACCGCTGGGTGCCAGGCCTACTGCAGATGCTGCTGATGACGTTAAGAACGTTTGGCAGGGTAAAGCTGATGATTACTCGATAGTTCAGTGTGCCATGCTTTAGGGCTTAGAACCGGGACTTCAACGACGTTTTGAACAAATGCCCGGATTGAGAGATATGAAGTCTCCAATAAGTTCTATAGCTGCAAGATGGAGGAGAATAGTCATGTCAGTGAACATATACTAAAAATGTCTGGGTATCATAATCACTTGACTCAACTGGGAGTTAATCTTCCTGTTGATAGTGTCATTGATAGAGTTCTCTAATCACTGCCACCAAGCTACAAGAGCTTCGTTATGAACTATAATATGCAAGGGATGAATAAGACAATTCCTGAGCTCTTCACAATGCTAAAGGCAGCGGAGGTAGAAATCAAGAAGGAGCATCAAGTGTTGATGGTCAACAAGACCACCAGTTTCAAGAAAAAGGGTAAAGGAAAGAAGAAGGGGAACTTCAAGAAGAACAGCAAACAAGTTGCTGCTCAGGAGAAGAAACCCAAGTCTGGACCTAAGCCTGAGACTGAGTGCTTCTACTACAAACACACTGGTCACTGGAAGCGGAACTTCCCCAAGTATTTGGCGGATAAGAAGGATGGCAAGGTGAACAAAGGTATATGTGATATACATGTTATTGATGTGTACCTTACCAGAGCTCGCAGTAGCACCTGGGTATTTGATACTGGTTCTGTTGCTAATATTTGCAACTCGAAACAGGGACTACGGATTAAGCGAAGACTGGCTAAGGACGAGGTGACGATGCGCGTGGGAAATGGTTCCAAATTCGATGTGATCGTCGTCAGCACGCTACCTCTACATCTACCTTCAGGATTAGTTTTAGACCTGAATAATTGTTATTTTGTGCTAGCGTTGAGCATGAACATTATATCTGGATGATGCGAGACGGTTATTCATTTAAATCTGAGAATAATGGTTGTTCTATTTATATGAGTAATATATTTTATGGTCATGCACCCTTGAAGAGTGGTCTATCTGTGTTAAATCTCGATAGTAGTGACACACATATTCATAATGTTGAAGCAAAAGATGCAGAATTGATAATGATAGTGCAACTTATTTGTGGCACTGTCGTTTGGGTCATATTGGTGTAAAGCGCATGAAGAAATTCCATACTGATGGACTTTTGGAATCACTTGATTATGAATCACTTGGTACTTGTAAACCATGCCTCATGGGCAAGATGACTAAAACGCCGTTCTCCGAAACAATGGAGCGAGCAACAGATTTGTTGGAGATCATACATACTGATGTATGTGGTCCAATGAATATTGAGGCTCGCAGCGGGTATCGTTATTTTCTCACCTTCATAGATGATTTGAGCAGATATGGGTATATCTACTTAATGAAACATAAGTATGAAACATTTCAAAAGTTCAAAGAATTTTAGAGTGAAGTGGAAAATCATCGTAACAAGAAAATAAAGTTTCTACAATCTAACCGTGGAGGAGAATATTTGAGGTACGAGTTTGGTCTACATTTGAAACAATGCAGAATAGTTTCGCAACTCACGCCACCTAGAACACCACATAGTAATGGTGTGTCTGAACGTCGTAATCGTACTTTACTAGATATGTTGCAATCTATGATGTCTCTTACTGATTTAACGCTATCGTTTTGGGGTTATGCTTTAGAGACGGCTGCATTCACGTTAAATAGGGCACCATCAAAATCCGTTGAGACGACGCCTTATGAACTATGGTTTGGCAAGAAACCAAAGTTGTCATTTTTAAAGTTTTGGGCTGCAATGCTTATTTGAAAAAGCTTCAACCTGATAAGCTCGAACCCAAATAGGAGAAATGTATCTTCATAGGATACCCAAAGGAAACTGTTGGGTACACCTTCTATCGCAGATCTGAAGGCAAGACATTCATTGCTAAGAATGGATCCTTTCTAGAGAAGGAGTTTCTCTCGAAAGAAGTGAGTGGGAGGAAAGTAGAACTTGATGAGATAACTGTACCTGCTCCCTTATTGGAAAGTAGTTCATCACCTAAACTGGTTCCTCTGACACCTACTGTCAGGACCCCGACTCGATGTCACATCGATCTAGCCGGTAACACCCCATATCACTTTGCGGCCTCACGCACGGTATCCCCACGGGTGTCGCCTTACCTTTGCCCGGGACCGTTTGCGCCTTTTGGCTCACGTATATGATAGTGTCGCTAGCATCCATATGATAAGGAGCCCGGGCTGACATGACTAGTCGTAAACCCAAAGTGGCACAGACTTACAGGGACAGGCATCCATGACCCAGCTTCGAACGTGTCGGTCATCAGCAAGTGGGTCCGGGCTGTAGCACTGGGCTAGCAGGACTCCGGTAAACCGGGCTGTAGCGGGCTAACAGGACTCCGGTACTCAAAGCGTGACATTTCCCCGAAGGGACAGACACAGGAACGAAGAAGGACACATGCCGGCCAGCCTAAGTGTTCCAGAGCAGTAGCAAGCTACCATGGCTCAGCGGTAACACTAGGAGACATTTCCCGGTAAGAGAGGCTACTAAAGATAAACAACTAGATAGTCAGATCCCACACATACCAAGCATTTCAATCATACACACAATATGCTTGATATGTGCAAATACAACGAAGCATCACAACATGACTCTATGACACAAGTACTTTATTTAAGGCTCAGAGAGCCATACATAACATACACAAAGGTACGGGTCTCACGACCCAGCATTCAAGTCATACAGTCATACAAACCAGCAGCGGAAGTAGCTTGTCTGAGTACAGACAACTAGTAAAATAAAAGAGGCTTGGAAAGCCTAGCTATACTACGCGGTCCTTCACAAGCTCAGGGTCACCACCTGGGCCTTTGGCCTACTCGTTGATGTCAACGTCTACATAGAACCCATTAGAAGGGGTTGCAGCGTCTTCTGTAAAAATGTAAATTATAGCAACATGAGTACAAAGGTACTCAGCAAGACTTACATTAGATCCTACATACATGCATATTCTCAAGAAGGGTTGGTGGAGTTATTGCAGCAAGCCAGCTTTGACTCTTGGCTAGACTATCCTACGATACTCCAACTTGAAATGGTTTTGCGCACACGAGTTCACTACTCACCACTTCAATACACTACCGAGGATCCGCCTCCGTCTTCCTACGGAAGAGCCATCCTCGGCATTCACACTTATCTTGAGGCTTTTAGTAGTTTCCATTTACTTGTCTATGAACTGTATAGGCAACCAAGTAGTCCTTTACCGCGGACGCGGCTATTCGAATAGATCATGATAACCCTGCAGGGGTGTACTTCTTCATACACGCTCTCACCACTTACCGTCGTTTACACGACATGTACTCGGCAACCTTCAAGCGGAAGCCCAACGTGGGTGTCGGCCACGACCTACCTAATCACCTAAGCCTCCAGTCCAGGTTTATCGCCTATCCAGGTTCCATCCGCAGGGAGTCCGGCCGAGGTTTCCCATACGGCCCCGAACGATGTGAACAGGGTTCCCGAGATACCTAACGGGTATTCGGTACACCGTGCCACGTACCTACCGCATCACAGCCCACCCCTACGGTCAGCGCTGTCCACGGCCTCCAGTAGGCTACAAACACCAGAAACTACTTGCAACTCCTGGACGGAGAACTAGGGTGAATAAGAAGCCGAGAGGGTCCATTGGTTTCGGGCCCAATGCGTGGTAGTAGCTGATTCTTAAATCACACATACAGATCGCAGTGCTTAAGGTCGGCTTCAATGAAACAACCCACCATGTACTCCTACATGGCCTCTCATCGATACCTTTACCAAATCGTGTTCACCACACCACTCTCATTACCGACATAAACATTTCACTCTAGCCCATCACCCAGATGAACCAGACCTGACACGACTCTAAGCATAGCAGGCATAGCAAGGTAGGAACAACACATACATATGGCTCAATCAACTCCTACACATGCTAGTGGGTTTCATCTAGTTACTGTGGCAATGACAGGTCATGCATAGGAAATGGGTTCAACTACCGTAGCACACAGCAGTTTGAAACGCGTTGTCTTAATGCAGTAAAAGAGAGCAGGAGCGAGAACATGGGATTGTATCGATATGATCAAATGGTTGGTTGCTTGCCTGATGGCTCGATGCACTGATACGGTTCTTCGTTAGGGTAATCACGGTACTCCTCGGAGGCAGAACCTGTCGCAAAGGACACCGATACACAACCATCACCAAACAAGGTGCAACAATATGATGCATGCATGAAACATGGCAATATGAGTGTGTTGGGCTAATGCAACTAAAACCAGAAGGGTTTGAACAAATTTGAATCAAAGATTCAAATTTCAAACTCAAACATGGCCTTTTAAAGTGCTTTTCCTTGTTCTGCTTAAAACATCAATTTAACTTGTTTGATCATGCATGAGAATAGTGCAGATGGATAGATTGGATTTTTCTGATCATTTTTCATATATAATTTGTCTGATTTGGACTTACAGAATAAAAGTTATGAATTTTTGAAGTTTAAATAATATTCTGGAATTTCCTGATTTAAATTAAATCCAGAAATATATATATTGCGCCAGCATGACGTCAGCATGACGTCAGTGGTCAACTGCGGCTGGTTGGGGTCAAACCTGACGTGTGGGGTCCACACGTCAGTGACAGGGGGGTTAAACAGGGTTAATTTAATCCTAATTAGGAATTAGTGGTGCTGGGGCCCACTGGTCAGTGTCAGGGGGGGTTGACTAACAGTGATTAGCACTAATCTGACCACCTGGCCGACGGGGCCCACGCGTCAGTGACCCTGGGGGGTCAAACCCCAGGTCAAACAGGTCAAACCCACCGGCGACATGACGCCGGCGAGGCCCGAGACGGTGGCGCGATACGGAAACGCGCTACAGGGCACGGGCGAGGCCGTGCTTGGGCTCGTTGGAGAGCCCTTGCTCCTGCGCGTCGAACGGTGGTGGTGGCCATGCCTGTGGTGGCCGGTACCAACGACGGCGAGCTCGTGAGCGGCGGCCGGAGTTCGGCCAACGGCGGGTTAGGCGATGCAGGGCGCTAGGGGAGGTGTTGGTGCGTGCTACGTGCTCCTGGTGAGGTGTGGAGCACGATGGTGTGCTCGGCTTCGAGCTACAACGGCTCCAGCCACGGCGGTGACGAGGCACGGCGGCGGCGAGCTTCGGAGCTCAAGGGGACGGCAACTACAGGATGCTAGGGACGACGGGGCAAGGGGGAATCGGGTCAGCGGCTCACCGCGGAGCTGGAGGGATGGTTAGCGGGCTCGGGGACGTCCGGTAGCTCTCGAATCGACGACGAGGATCCACAGCGGCCGGCGACGGAAACGACGATGGTGGCGGCGTTGCAGCGCGTCCGGGGCCTCGTGGCTCGGTGGAGAGGAAGAGGGGGTCGAGGCGGAGCCTCTGGGCTAGTCGGGGGGGCGAGGGAAGGGCGGTGGCTGCAGCTATGGCGAACGGCGTCGGCGGCTGCGCTCTGCTTCGGGAGAGGGGGCGAGGGAGGCGAAGCAGGGAGAGAGGGAAGAGGTGCACGGGAGAGTGAGGGGGGTCAGGGGGATCGGGACGGCCTGCGGAAGTCGTCCACGCGGCCAGGAGCTCGTCGGCAAGCAGGAGGTGGCCGCGCGGCCGTGCGCGTGCGAGCACGCAGCAGCTTCGGGGCGAGGGGAGGAGGACGACGGAGGGCTGCAGTGGTGGGCTGGGCCGCCTGCTGGCTGGGCCGGCCAGCTGGCTGGGCCGGACAGGGAGGAGCCCAGGTAAGCTCCTCCTTTTATTTATTTTTGTTTTTCTAATTTCTGACATTTGTTTTGATTTAAATAAAATATTAAATCATTTTATAAACTTATGCCAATTTTTGCAGGAGCTAGATATATTATTCCAGAGCTCCCCAACAGATGGCATAATTTTTGGACATATATTAATATATATAACTAATATATTTCCAATGCAAATATTTATGCATTAATTCCAAATGCCCAAAATAAATACTTATGAGCTCTTAAAAATATTGGTTTGATTTTTATCTCTGTCCAATATTTTCAGAGAGCAACATGAGCATTTTCTTGGACCTTTTTGGAGAAATTTTTATTTGGATCATTTTCAGAAATGATTCTGAGGGTTTCACAAATCCCCATTTCAAGTTTCTGATGAAAGAGTAAACATGATGCAACACTCTAATGCATGACTAGCTAGGGTGTGACACCTACACCAATTAGTGAGAAAGCTAATGACGATGATCATGAAACTTCAGATCAAGTTACTACTGAACCTCGTAGGTCAACTAGAGTAAGATCTGCACTAGAGTGATACGGTAATCCTGTTCTAGAGATCATGTTGCTAGACCATGACGAACCTACGAACTATGAGGAAGCGATGATGAGGCCAGATTCCGCAAAATGGCTTGAGGCCATGAAATCTGAGATGGGATCCATGTATGAGAACAAAGTGTGGACTTTGGTTGACTTGTCAGATGATCGGCAAGCCATCGAGAATAAATGGATCTTCAAGAAGAAGACGGACATTGATGGTAATGTTACTGTCTACAAAGCTCGAATTGTTGCGAAAGGTTTTCGACAAGTTCAAGGAGTTGACTACGATGAGACCTTCTCACCCGTAGCGATGCTTAAGTCCGTCCGAATCATGTTAGCTATTGCCGCATTTTATGATTATGAAATTTGGCAAATGGATGTAAAGACTGCATTCCTGAATGGATTTCTGGAAGAAGAGTTGTATATGATGCAACCTGAAGGTTTTACCGATCCGAAAGGTACTAACAAAGTGTGAAAGCTCCAGCGATCCATTTATGGACTGGTGCAAGCTTCTCGGAGTTGGAATAAATGCTTTGATAGTGTGATCAAAGCATATGGTTTTATACAGACTTTTGGAGAAGCCTATATTTACAAGAAAGTGACTGGGAGCTCTGTAGAATTTCTAATATTATATGTGGATGACATATTGTTGATTGGAAATGATATAGAATTTCTGGATAGCATAAAAGGATACTTGAATAGAATTTTTCAATGAAGGACCTCGGTGAAGCTGCTTACATATTGGGCATCAAGATCTATAGAGATAGATCAAGACGCTTAATTGGACTTTCACAAAGCACATACCTTGACAAAGTTTTGAAGAAGTTCAAAATGGATCAGGCGAAGAAAGGGTTCTTGCCTGTATCACAAGGTGTGAAGTTGAGTAAGACTCAATGCCCGACCACTGCAGAAGATAGAGAGAAAATGAAAGATGTTCCCTATGCTTCAGCCATAGGCTCTATCATGTATGCAATGTTGTGTACCAGACCTAATGTGTGCCTTGCTATTAGTTTAGAAGGGAGGTACCAAAGTAATCCTTGAGTGGATCAGTGGACAGCGGTCAAGAACATCCTGAAATACCTGAAAAGGACTAAGGATATGTTTCTCGTTTATGGAGGTGACAAAGAGCTCGTCGTAAATGGTTACATCGTTGCAAGCTTTGACACTGATCCGGACGATTCTAAATCGCAAACCGGATACGTGTTTATATTGAATGGTGGAGCTGTCAGTTGGAGCAGTTCTAAACAAAGCGTCGTCGCGGGATCTACATGTGAGGCAGAGTACATTGCTGATTTGGAAGTAGCAAATGAAGGAGTCTAGATGAAGGAGTTCATATCTGATCTAGGTGTCATACCTAGTGCATCGGGTCCAATGAAAATTTTTGTGACAATACTGGTGCAATTGTCTTGGCAAAGGAATCCAGATTTCACAAGAGAACCAAGCACATCAAGAGACGCTTCAACTCCATTTGGGATCAAGTTCAGGTGGGAGACATAGAGATTTGCAAGATACATACGGATCTGAATGTTGCAGACCTATTGACTAAACCTCTTCCACGAGTAAAACATGATCAGCACCAAGGCTCCATGGGTGTTAGAATCATTACTGTGTAATCTAGATTATTTACACTAGTGCAAGTGGGAGGCTGAAGGAAATATGCCCTAGAGGCAATAATAAAGTTAATATTTATTTCCTTAAATCATGATAAATGTTTATTATTCATGCTAGAATTGTATTAACCGGAAACATGATACATGTGTGAATACATAGACAAACAGAGTGTCACTAGTATGCCTTTACTTGACTAGATCGTTGTCAAAGATGGTTATGTTTCCTAGCCATATACATGAGTTGTCATTTGATTAACGGGATCACATCATTAGGATAATGATGTGATTAACTTGACCCATTCCGTTAGCTTAGCACTTGATCGTTTAGTATGTTGCTATTGCTTTCTTCATGACTTATACATGTTCCTATGACTATGAGATTATGCAACTCCCGTTTACCGGAGGAAGACTTTGTGTGCTACCAAATGTCACAACTTAACTCGGTGATTATAAAGGTGCTCTATAGGTGTCTCCGAAGGTACTTGTTGAGTTGGTGTATTTCGAGATTAGGATTTGTCACTCCGATTGTCGGAGAGGTATCTCTGGGCCCACTCGGTAATGCACATCACAATAAGCCTTGAAGCATTGTAACTAATGAGTTAGTTGCGGGATGATGTATTACGGAACGAGTAAAGAGACTTGCCGATAACGAGATTGAACTAGGTATTGAGATACCGACGATCGAATCTCGGGCAAGTAACATACCGATGACAAAGGGAACAACGTATGTTGTTATGCAGTTTGATCGATAAAGATCTTCGTAGAATATGTGGGAGCCAATATGAACATCCAGGTTCTGCTATTGGTTATTGACCGGAGACGTGTCTCGGTCATGTCTACATAGTTCTTGAACTCATAGGGTCCGTACGCTTAAATTTCAATGACGATAGGTATTATGAGTTTTTGTGTTTTGATGTACCGAAGGTAGTACGGAGTCCCGGATATGATCACGGACATGATGAGGAGTCTCGAAATGGTCGAGACGTAAAGATCGATATATTGGACGACTATGTTCGGACACCGGAAAGGTTCCGGAAGGTTTCGGACATATACCGGAGTACCGGGGGGTTACCGGAACCCCCCGAGGGACTTAATGGGCCTACATGGGCCTTAGTGGAAATAGAGGGCAGCAAGGGGAGTGTGGGGCGTGCCCCCCAAGGCCCAAACTGAATTGGTTTAGGGCAAGGGGGGCCGGCCCCCTCTATCCTTCTCATCCTCTCCCTTTCCTTCCCCCTCTCCTACTCCTACTAGGAATAGGAGGAGTCCTACTCCTAGTGGGAGTAGGACTCCCACTTGGCGCGCCTCTCCCTGGCTGGCCTGTCCTCCCCCTTGCTCCTTTATATACGGGGGCAGGGGGCACCCAATAGACACAACAATTGATCATTGATCTCTTAGTCGTGTGCGGTGCCCCCTCCACCATAATCCACCTCGATCATATTGTAGCAGTGCTTAGGCGAAGCCCTGCGTCGGTAGCATCATCATCACCGTCACCACGCTATCATGCTGACGAAACTCTCCTGTGAAGCTTTTCTGGATCGGAGCTCGCGGGACGTCATCGAGTTGAACATGTGCAGAACTCGGAGGTGCCGTGCGTTCGGTACTTGGATCGGTCGGATCGTGAAGACGTATGACTACATCAACCGCGTTGTGCTAACGCTTCCGTATTCGGTCTACGAGGGTACATAGACACACTCTACCCTCTCATTGCTATACATCACCATGATCATGTGTGTGCGTAGGAATTTTTTTGAAATTACTACGTTCCCCAACAGCTCCTTGGCTTGAGCAAGCTCTCTTCTAAGAGTCTCCACCGCGGCGGCACCATCTGTACACCCATGCATAGTACAACTCTTCAACTTCCACAAAAGCACGGAAATAAATAGGCATACAGCAAGATGTATCTTATACCTTGCGCTTGGTCGAGCCGCGTGTTAACAAGGACTAGATCCTTATCGGCTCGCTCCAGTTTCCGTTTGAGTTCAGAATTCTCCGCTGACTGTGCATTCGCTGCTAACAGAGAGGCCTATTTTGAAATTCAAATAGAATAGCATGTTACCACCTGACAACTGATTATTGATCCTCTGCCCGCTTTTCTTTCAGAAAACCGAACAGAGTCTCAGGGGCTACTATCTATATACGGGGATATTTCTCATAAAAAGGGTAAAAACATTACATTGCATACCTCGAAGCCTGCTAGCAGGCTGGAGAAGGCTTCGTTAAATCCGCTCTTGGCAGACTAAATCTTCTCAGACACCGCACCCATCAGGATGCGGTGCTCGTCTAGGACCGACCTTGGCCATGATTTCTGCTTCTTAAAAAGCAGCTTCTAAATCCCCTTATGCATTGTGTTGTAGAACCGTTGTAGGGTCCACGGCCCTTCTGGATTGAAATCACACATCTTGAGGGGCCTCCTCTGGCAGGGAAGTGCTCGGCGGATTAGCATCACTTGGATCACATCGGCAAGGGTAACGTCCTTCGCTATCATGCTCTTGATGTGTTTCTGCAACAGCAGCACCTCAGGGACCGACCCCCAGTCCGAACCCTTGTTAGTCCAGGATGTAAGCCTCAGCAGGGGTCCGGATCTAAAGGATGGTGCGGCTGCCCACTTGGAGCCAGGGGGTTCTGTAATATAGAACCATTCTTGTTGCCCTATTTTGACGGTTTCCACAAAGACTCCCTTTGGCCAATTGACTTTGGGGAGCTTGCTCACCATGGCGCCACCACAGTCCGCGTGTTGCCCATTGACCACCTTTGGTTTCACATTAAAAATCTTGAGCCATAGGCCGAAGTTTGGAGGGACACGGAGGAAGGCTTCACACATGATGATAAATGCCGAGATATGAAGGAACGAATTCGGGGCCAGATCGTGAAAATCCAGCCCATAGTAGAACATGAGACTCCTTACAAAGGGATGAAGAGCGAATCTGAGTCCACGGAGGAAGTGGGGGATAAACACCACCCTCTCACCGGGCCCCGGAGTGGGGATGACCTGCGCCGCATCGGGAAGCCTATACTTGATTTCCGCGGTCAAATACCGTGCTTCCCGCAGTTCCTTGATGTTCTCCTTCGTGATGGAGGAGGGAACCCACTTGCCTTGAGAACCGGCCATGGTCGGAGGACTTGTCGTGAAGGGAATAGCTTGGAGTTTGGGCGCTGGATCTAGGGGACGGAGAGGCAAAGAGAATGAGGCGTGGGGTGGAACAGATGGGTTCTATCCACTTATATGGACTGCGAATATCAAGTGTCCCCTACCTCGAGCCTTAAAACTCGCCTGTTCCCAAGGGATCACGCGAACCGCATCACTAGTAGAAAAAGGGCCTGTTGTCCCGGTTCGTAAGGGCCTTTTGTCCCGGTTCCTGAACCGGGACTAAATAAGGGTCGGTACTAATGCCCTATCCCTTTAGTCCCGGTTAAATCCAGAACTGGGACAGATGGGCCTCCACGTGGCCTGTGCATGGAGCCCAGGCAGGAGGGCCTTTGGTCCCGGTTGGTGGCACCAACCGGGACCAATAGGCATCCACGCATCAGCATTTCTGTGGCTGGGGTTTTTGTTTTTTTTTTGAAAGGGGGGGGGGTTGGGGGTTTTGGGGGTTAATTTAGGTGTTTCATATATTGTGTTAGCTAGCTATAATTAATAGAGAGAAGTGTCCTCTCTTATGTCTGTGCTTGGTCAACGCTACGTACTATACATACGTATAGAGAGGACTAGACACGCTAGCTAGCTAGTAAGCAAACAAAGGAAACAGAAGATCGTCATGAACATATATGCATACAGAGAGAAGTGATATCGACCACCTCTCCTTCTCCGAGAGATTGGTCGAACAACAAGTTCTCGTATATCTATCCGACACTACTGGCTACATATATACAATAATTATCTCTTACAAATATAATCTCCTAACATACGGACTCATGGTCCACATAGTATTCTCCATGTTCAGCGATCACGTGGTCAAGAAAGAATGCCGCCAATTCCTCTTGAATTGCTCGCATGCGAGCTGGTGCTAGGAGTTCATCCCGCTTCCGAAACATCTAATTTGAAGAAGGGGGTCAATATATATATATATATATGAATGAATGAAACTCAACACAAATGATGGTAATAAAATAAAATTGTGAACATTGTTATTTACGCACTTCATATTGTTCGTCAGAGTAGCCCCGCTCACGGGTCGTGTGGCGGATGGACTCGCAAATGTAGTATCCACAGAAATCATTCCCTTGATCCTGCCACAACCACTTTACAAGAAATAGAGGTCAATCAAACTGATAAGCAAGAATGCCAAATGGTATTGATGAAACTAGCACTTGAATCAATAGGAGATGCACGGAACATGCTACTATAGTACTTACTTTTGGGTATCTAAATTGTAGCTTCTTCGGGAGTCCCGGAGCTTTTTTGGTGAATTTTTTCCAAACCCTGCCAGACAAAGAAAACAATTACTTGATATATCAGGAAATGAACAAAGTTGTTGATATGGTGGATAATGATCGATTTAACTTACTTCTGGAGCATTTGAGTCATGTCCCTGCTCAAGCTTAATCTCTAGGAGAATATAGTGGAAACTGCACACGCATGCATAACTCATCAATTGCATTACTATAACCTTGACTAATATATACGGGAAACCGAATATGCATAATACATTAACACTCACTTGAAGTTGTAAGGAAAGAGTATTATATCTTTGTTTTCATTTATTACCAACGATCATAGCAAGTTGGCCTCGGTATCTGCGACATGAAATTTAACCTGAGTTGCATCTAGGATATTTGTGTTAATGAACCCAATATCACCAATTTGTCATTTCTTCAATTCGACGATCTTCAATCTGCATAATGTAGTGAGGATAATCATAAATACATGCAATGAAAGAGCTGAGCTATATAGAGAGACTTAATGACTGAAGTAGTACTACTTACAGACAGTAGCAGGTGACCGTTGCTTTATCGAGGGCCAATTGATTGAAAAACTGAAAGAACTCCTCAAATGGAACAGGCAACAGATCAATTCCAACGAGGTCATGCTCCTTTTTAACTCTCACATACAAAGTACTCCACCCAGACTCTCTGCAGATTTTCAAGTACCAATCATGCAATCTTTGCATCATCATTGATAGAGATCTTTCATCTTTGAAGAGAGGCTTCCCGTACTCGTATCTTTGTATCTGCACCTCCATGAAATCATAATGTACATCGTCGGGCAGGTAATCTCCAAGATTGTTATAACCGGGCACCATCCTCGGATCATTAGCGACGATGTCGCTAAGCACCTTGAGCGGGGGGCACGATTGCTTCGCTTGTTCGCCGAGCTAGGCAATTTGTTTCCCAGCTTGTCATTCTTTCAGCCTTTGATCACTGACAGTACTTCCCGACCGCTCCGCTTCGGCAAATTCCTTTCCAATAATGCGCTCATAGTTTCCTTTTGGCGGAGACTTGGGTGGTTTTGTCAGGGCAGCCAGAGTGCGCTTTTCTTTCACCGGATCTACCTTCTCCTCCGAAGGTGGATGTTTCTTTGCGTTCACCCCTTCAAAGAAGTTCCTCACTTCTTCTCGCGTGATCTCAGCATTCTCCTCCGGGTTCCTCTCGTATGGTAACTTCTTTGGAGTCTTCAGAGAAGGACCGAATCTCTATGTCCTCCCGCCTCTGGCTATACTGCTAGATGCCGGCAGAGTAGACGGAGCGGTTGTCTTCTTTACTTGCTTACGAGGTGGAGGAGAAGGACTACGACGCGCCGGAGCAGCTGGAGCGGCGGCAAGTCTCTTCCGCCCTTGCTGACGAGGCGGAGAAGGTGGAGGCTGGCTGCTCGGGCGCGCCGGCGCAAGCGGAGAAGGAGGCGGAGTGTCGCCACGCGCCGGAGAAGGAGACGGCCGAGTGCCCTGATTGTCACTCGCCGGAGTAGGAGGCGGTGGAGGAGGCGGACTGCCCTGACTCGCCGGAGGAGGAGGAGGAGGCGGAGGCGTCCAGTTCGGAAGGTTGATGAGCTCCTTCCTCCATAGGCATGGAGTCTTCAGAGCAAAACCCAGCCGAGTCTCCCCTTCATCGGTAGGGTGGTCAAGCTGGAGGTCCTCAAATCCCTCCGTTATTTCATCCACCATCACCCTAGCATATCCTTCTGGAATCGGCCGGCAGTGAAAAGTTACGCCGGGTTCAGTAGGAAAAACAGAGCCAACAGCCGCCTTGACCTTCATATTAATCCATTGCGTCATAAGGTGGCAATTTTGAGACTCCGTGATAGCATCCACGGGATAGCTGGCAGGAGCCGTCAAGACATGCTCCGGCTGAAGCAGCTCGGTGGAAGCCACGCTACTTCTCCGCTGAGATGGCGGGGTAGCTTCGGGGGAAGCTTCGGCAGTTCTTTTGTTGCGATTTTCTTCTCGTTCCTCTCTCGCTTGTACCCTAGCGTGTAGCGCCTGCAGTTGGGTCTGCTCCCCTTTCTTCCTCCTCTCGTGGCATTTGTAACCGCCTGCGTCCGGAAACCCAACCTTCCACGGAATGGAGCCTGGCATGCCTCGTGTCCGTCCAGGGTGCTTAGGATTCCGAGGGCCATTGTGAGCTCGTCGTTCTCTCTGTCTAGAACGAATGTCCCTTGCTGCGCTGCTTCGATATACTGCTGAAGCTTCTTGACTGGTATGTCCATTTGATCGTTCGTCCAAATGCACTTGCCTGATGCAGGGTCCAACGTTCCGCCAGCCCCGAAGAACCAAGTCCGGCAACGGTCTGGCCAGTTAATTGCCTCTGGTTCGATCCCTTTATCAACCAGATCATTCTCAATCTTGGCCCACTTAGGCCGGGCTACGAGGTAGCCACCTGACCCCGTGCGATGGTGATGCTTCTTCTTCGCGGCATTTTGCTTGTTTGTCGCTGACATCTTCTTACTCTTTTCCGATGTCTTGTGGGCCACAAATGCAGGCCAGTGATCTCTGATCTTCTCATATCTGCCCTTGAATTCTGGTGTCTCTTTATTTTCGACAAACTTATTCAACTCTTTCTTCCACCTCCTGAATAGTTCTGCCATCCTCTTAAGAGCAAAAGACTTGATTAATTGTTCTTTAACTGGCTTCTCCGGATCATCCTCTGGCGGTAGGGTGAAATTTGACTTTAGCTCAGTCCAAAGATCATTTTTCTGCATATCATTGGCATAAGACACCTCAGGGTCTTCTGTAGCCGGCTTTAACCATTGCTGGATGCTAATCGGGATCTTGTCCCTAACCAAAACCCTGCACTGAGCAACAAATGTGCTCTTTGTCCGGAGGGGTTCAATCGGTTGGCCGTCGGGCGCGATTGCTATGATCTCAAACTTTTCATCCAAGCTCAACTTTTTCTTCGGGCCTCGTCTCTTTACCGAAGTTGTGCTCGATCCGGAGCGCTAGAAAAAAGAACAAAGACTTAATTAATATGTGTACATACCAAAACAATGAATGCATCAATTAGCTAGTCAGCAGAAGCTTAACTAATATATATACCTGGCCGGACTCGGTTCGGTCACCGGAGACGTCATCACAGTCTCCTTCTTGCATCGGCATTGTGTCACCGGAGCCGTCCTCACGGTCTCCTTCTTGCACCGGCATTAGGTCACCGGAGCCATCATAATCATAGCTAGCTGCTTCCAGACCATCGGTGTTGTTGAGAAACAACGAGCAGACGGCATCACTTCCTCGTGTGATTATGTCCCCCAACAACTCTTCTTGTACTTTGTCTCGGGCGGTGTCCACAGTTTCTACAAATATTTACAACATGGCAATTATTATTCAAACATGACAGATGGATATATTAGTGGCAAACGTAGAACTAATATTATTTAGTGGCCTCGACGCTGCTTCTCTAGGGTTTGGGGTGGCCTCGACAACGCTTCAAGGATAAAAAAAGAAGAGGAAGAAGAAAAAAACTGGATAAGAAAGAATAGAGGAGTAAGAACTCCTCTATTCTTTGTTCTCCTATTTTTTTTCCTCTTTTTTTTCTTCTTCCTCTTTTTTTAATCGGGAACGAGGGTCGTCGAGGGTCGCCGAGCGGTAGAGGAAACCCTACATAACAAGTATCGTGGGTGTGAGATACATGTGGCCGTCGGTGTCGGACACTACATCCATGTCCCACAAGTGACGTGGGCGTCGAAGCCCGCGTCACTTGTGGGACGTGGATGTAGTGTCCG
>NC_041384.1:695108768-695109423 GCF_002162155.2 Triticum dicoccoides
GAGAGGGTGTATATCGACCCCCCCTCGTGTTGAAGTTATCGAGAGGGGGTATATCGACCCCCCCCCTCGTGTTGAAGTTATCGGGAGGGGTATATCGATGATGACAGACCCGATAAAACATAAGAATACGAAGAAGAAATAAAAAGAGGAGAAGAATAAAGGAATAGAGGAGAAGATCGAAGAAAAAAAGAAGAAAAAAAAGTGGAGAAGAAGAAAGGAATAGAGGAGAAGAAGAAAAAATAGAAAAAAATTCTATTTTTTCTCTTCTCCTCTATTCCTTTCTTCTTCTCCTCTTCCTTTTCTTCCTCTCCTCTTATTCTCCTCTTCCTTTTCTTCCTCTCCTCTTCTTCTCCTTTTTCCTCTTCTTATTTTCCTTTTCCTCTCCTAAATATATAAAAAAATTCTAGAAATGAAACTAACCTAAAATGTACTAAATCAGAGAACATATATAGATAATCCTTTTCTAAATATTTAAATCTAACTTTTGCATATATGAACATATATACACAGAGAACATACAAACATATATACATTTTTATAAAAAAAGCAAAATACAAAACACAAACATATATATGAAAAAAAACTGAAAAGAAGCAATATACACAATATATATACTGACATATATACATAATATACACAAAGAAGCAATATACAC
>NC_041384.1:695110144-695177423 GCF_002162155.2 Triticum dicoccoides
GGTTTGTGCCATGAACCGTGACCAATGCCCCCCTTTAGTCCCGGTTGGTGCCAACAACGGGGACCAAAGGCCTGCGCCTGCCAAAGCCGCGGTGCGGTGGGATGTTTAGTCCCACCACGCTAGCTGAGGAGTGGTCGCACCTGTTTACAAGCGCTGCCCCGCCATCTCCATCGAACTCCTCAGAACTGCAGGCCTCTGGGCCTAATCTAACACCGCTATGCCTGTGGGCCTGCTGGGCCTTCTGCGGGCCTGAATCCTGGCCCATCGATAGGCTTCTAGTCGTATTCAGGCTGTGGTGGCCCAGTAGGTGGCATTTTTTTTACTATTTATTTTTTTCATTTCTACTTAGAACTAAATACTTATAGTTTTTAGTGTTTTTTTTCTTTTAGGTCACAAAAATTATAAACTTTCTGTTAGTGCCATTAGTTTTAAAATTTGAATAGTTTAAATTTGAATTTTTTAAAATTTGTGTAAATCACTAGTTTATGAATAACTTTACTATAAAAATTGATTTTTGAGTCATTCTTTTTCCTGCTATTTAATATTACTGCGTTTTATCATTACTATTTATTTTCTTTTGTTTTTTGCTTTATTTTTTAGTTCTTTTTTTCTTTTAGTTTTAGAAAAATTATAAACTTTCTGTTAGTGCCATTAGTTTTCAAATTTGAAAACACTTTTTAAGTTTTTTTGTTTTCTTTGTTGCTTTATTTATTTTATTTTATTCTACTTACAACAAAATACTTGTTGTTGCTATTTTATTTTTTTCAGTTTTTTTGTTTGTTTTCTTTATTATTTATTTTCTTTTGTTTTTTTTCTTTTTGCTTTATTTTTTAATTATTTTTGCTTTTAGGTCAGCAAAATTATAAACTTTCTGTTAGTGCCATTAGTTTTAGAAAAATTATAAACTTTCTGTTAGTGTCATTAGTTTTCAAATTTGAATAGTTAAAATTTGAATTCTTTGAAATTTGTGTGAATCACAAGTTTGCGATTAACTTTACTAAAAAAAGAACATAGATGCACCTATAGAGAAAATTCGACCTAAATTCATAGTTTTCAAATGAACTCTAAAAATGTTGGCATAGCATACTCGTGTGTTACAAAGTTGGCATGGTATCATCATAATAGTTGCGGGAGAAAGTCTTCACTTTTTCTTCGCTTGTGTCATTTTCTTATTGCGCCGTAACCATGGATAATCTTCATCGTTTATCGGGATGCTTGGGTCATCCTTGACATTGAAGGGAGGAATTTCATGAAACTTTTCATAATCTTCAGACATGTCTGTCTTGCCCTCCACTCCTAGGATATCCCTTTTTCCTGAAAGAACTATGTGGCGCTTTGGCTCATCGTATGATGTATTCGCTTCCTTATCTTTTCTTTTTCTAGGTTTGGTAGACATGTCCTTCGCATAGATAACTTGTGCCACATCATTGGCTAGGATGAATGGTTCATCAGTGTACCCAAGATTTTTCAGATCCACTGTTGTCATTCCGTACTGTGGGTCTACCTGTACCCCGCCGCCTGACAGATTGACCCATTTGCACTTAAACAAAGGGACCTTAAAATCATGTCCGTAGTCAAGTTCCCATATGTCCACTATGTAACCATAATATGTGTTCTTTCCGCTCTCGGTTGCTGCATCAAAGCAGACACCGCTGTTTTGGTTGGTGCTCTTTTGATATTGGGCGATCGTGTAAAATGTATTCCCATTTATCTCGTATCCTTTGTAAGTCAATACATTCAAAGATGGTCCCCTGGACAACAAGTACAGCTCATCACAAACAGTGTTGTCACCTCCGAGACGTGTTTCCAACCAACTGCTAAAAGTCCGAATGTGTTCACATGTAATCCAGTCGTCGCACTGCTCCGGATGTTTGGAGCACAGACTGTTCTTGTGTTCATCGACATACGGGGTCACCAAGGTAGAGTTCTGTAGAACTGTGTAGTGTGCTTGAGACCAAGAATATCCGTCCCTGCATATTATTAAGTCACTTCCAAGAGTGCCTTTTCCAGTCAGTCTCCCCTCATACCGCGATTTAGGGAAACCTATCTTCTTAAGGCCAGGAATGAAGTCAACACAAAACCCGATAAAATCCTCTGTTTGATGGCCCATGGAGATGCTTCCTTCTGGCCTAGCGCGGTTATGGACATATTTCTTTAGGACTCCCATGAACCTCTCAAAGGGGAACATATTGTGTAGAAATACGGGCCCCAGGATGACAATCTCGTCGACTAGATGAACTAGGATGTGTGTCATGATATTGAAGAAGGATGGTGGGAACACCAGCTCGAAACTGACAAGACATTGCGCCACATCACTCCTTAGCCTTGGTACGATTTCTGGATCGATCACCTTCTGAGAGATTGCATTGAGGAATGCACATAGCTTCACAATGGCTAATCAGACGTTTTCCAGTAGAAGCCCCCTCAATGCAACCGGAAGAAGTTGCGTCATAATCACGTGGCAGTCATGAGACTTTAGGTTCTGAAACTTTTTCTCTGGCATATTTATTATTCCCTTTATATTCGACGAGAAGCCAGTCGTGACCTTCATACTGAGCAGGCATTCAAAGAAGATTTCTTTCTCCTCTTTCATAAGAGCGTAGCTGGCAGGACCTTTATACTGCTTCGGATGCATGCCTTCTTTTTCATGCAAACGTTGTAGGTCCTCCCGTGCCTCAGGTGTATCTTTTGTCTTCCCATACACGCCCAAGAAGCCTAGCAGGTTCACGTAAAGGTTCTTCGTCACGTGCATCACGTTGATTGAAGAGCGGACCTCTAGGTCTTTCTAGTAGGGTAGGTCCCAAAATATAGATTTCTTCTTCCACATGGGTGCGTGTCCCTCAGCGTCATTCGGACCAGCTAGTCCGCTGGGACCCTTTCCAAAGATTACATGTAAATCATTGACCATAGCAAGTATGTGATCACCGGTACGCATGGCGGGCTTCTTCTGGTGATCTGCCTCGCCTTTGAAATGCTTGCCTTTCTTTCGACATTGATGGGTGGTCGGAAGAAATCGACGATGGCCCAGGTACACATTCATCCAGCATTTGTCTAGGTATATACTTTCAGTGTCATCTAAACAGTGCGTGCGTGTGTGGTATCCTTTATTTGTCTGTCCTGAAAGGTTACTGAGAGCGGGCCAATCGTTGATGGTCACGAACAGCAACGCCTTTAGGTTAAATTCCTCCTGTCTGTGCTCATCCCACGTACGTACACCGTTTCCATTCCACAGCTGTAAAAGTTCTTCAACTAATGGCCTTAGGTACACATCAATGTCGTTGCCGGGTTGCTTAGGGCCTTGGATGAGAACTAGCATCATAATGAACTTCCGCTTCATGCACATCCAAGGAGGAAGGTTATACATACATAGAGTCACGGGCCAGGTGCTGTGATTGCTGCTCTGCTCCCCGAAAGGATTAATGACATCCGCGCTTAAAGCAAACCATACATTCCTTGGGTCCTTTGCAAACTCATCCCAGTACTTTCTCTCGATTTTTCTCCACTGCGACCCGTCAGCGGGTGCTCTCGACTTCCCGTCTTTCTTCCGGTCCTCACTATGCCATCGCATCAACTTGGCATGCTCTTCGTTTCTAAACAGACGTTTCAACCATGGTATTATAGGAGCATACCACATCATCTTTGCAGGAACCCTCTTCCTGGGGGGCTCGCCATCAACATCACCAGGGTCATCTCGTCTGATCTTATACCACAATGCACCGCATACCGGGCATGTGTTCAGATCCTTGTATGCACCGCGGTAGAGGATGCAGTCATTAGGGCATGCATGTGTCTTCTCCACATCCAATCCTAGAGGGAATACGACCTTCTTTGCTGCGTATGTACTATCGGGCAATTCGTTATCCTTTGGATGCTTCTTCTTCAATATTTTCAGTACCTTCTCAAATCCTTTGTCAGCCACAGCATTCTCTTCCTTCCACTGTAGCAATTCCAGTACGGTACCGAGCTTTGTGTTGCCATCTTCGCAATTGGGGTACAACCCTTTTTTGTGATCCTCTAACATGCGATCGAACTTCAGCTTCTCCTTTTGACTTTCGCATTGCGTCCTTGCATCGACAATGACCCGGCGGAGATCATCATCATCAGGCACATCATCTGGTTCCTCTTGATCTTCAACAGCTTCACCCATTGCAGCATCATTGGGCACATCGTCTGGTTCCTCTTGATCTTCACCAGCTCCCCCCGTTGCAGCATCACCGTATTCAGGGGGCACATAGTTGTCATCGTACTCTTCTTCTTCGCCGTCTTCCATCATAACCCCTATTTCTATGTGCCTCGTCCAAACATTATAGTGTGGCATGAAACCCTTGTAAAGCAGGTGGGAGTGAAGGATTTTCCGGTTAGAGTAAGACCTCGTATTCCCACATTCAGTGCATGGACAACACATAAAACCATTCTGCTTGTTTGCCTCAGCCACATCGAGAAACTTGTCGTGGAATTGTCACGGCAGATGTCCTCTTGCAAGGACTTTATCATGGAGCCATCGCAACTAGGAAGCTTAAAGGGGTTAATCGGGACAAAGGACATGCGAGGTTTATATTAGTTCAGCCCCTTACGGTGAAGGAAGGCCTACGTCTAGTTGGATTGGAATTGCTTGAGGTTTCGATGACCAGGGAGCGAGATACGCTATGCCCGGTTCTTGATCTCTCGTTTCTTGTCCCTAAGCCGCCAGCGGGTCGTCCCCTTATATACACGAGTTGACGCCCTACGGCTTACAGAGTCCCAGCCGGCTCATAAACAGTGTCTGGCTCGGTGACTAGTTATTTCTACCTTACAATACAAGTTGCGCCCTCATGGTGGCTTATCACCATGGGCCCTAAATCGTCTGTGGGCCTTTAGACCCTTTACTGAACCGTCATCTTCACATCTTGGTCTTGGGCTTCAAATGGGCTTCTCTTTGCGTAACCCGGCCCCTCCTGGCCGGCTTACATACATAATTATATCCCCAACATTAGGCCCCAGATTGATTTGAACCGGTTCATGTCAATCTTAAAAAACCTTATAAACTAGCCCTTAGTCCTCTATTTTGTGCAAAATTCTAACCCGTCGTGACGTCATCATCTGGATCCGGGTCAAATCTCTGTGACGTCATCTTCAATAAATTTCATATTTTAATCCATCATGTCCTCCAACGAATCTTTGCCTTTACTGACCATCCCGAGAATCGAGGCGTCGGGGCCGCTGGATAATGATGCTTTGGTCTCCTTGTTTTTTGCGCCGTCTTGGTCGGTCCTTCCTTATAAATAGGCGCGACCTAGGTCCTTTCCCATTTTCCTTCTTCAGTCGTCTTCTTCCTCGCACCTCCTTTCTTCGCTGCTCAAGCTCTGCCGCCGCCGCCATCGAACCCCTCGTCTTCATCGACTCAGGCCGCTGCATCACCCTGATTCGGACCAGGAAACGACGGCGACCCTCCGCAGCTCGTCCGCATCTGTGAGTTCTTTTTATCCCCTTTCTCAGATCTGCATTGGTACTATTTTTTAGTTCGTCGACGTTCACCGCCGCCCGATGCAAACCTCCATTAGCTCTCACCTCTAATCCCTTGCTCAGATCGTAAAAATAACATAGAACTACCGCGGAGGATGTTTTGTGCTTATTCTATATGAAAACGGATCTCATTTCCTTGTTTTTGGAAGCCCTCCTCGAGTATATGAACTTCCCTGTACTGCTTTAGGTCTAGAATTTTTTTCCTTTCCAGAGCATCGTTTGATCCAAAAAAATGATTGCAACTTGTGAAACCTGTTTGTTCCACACTTAACCAAAAATTGCGTCTGTTGACTCTGTTTCAGCCATAGTAGTTCATGTGACCGGTTTAAGATAATACTGACTGTCAGCACTGCCTGCTTTTGGCGACTTAAGACAATTTTCATCATTTTTAATACCTGCAGCTGTTTAAACATTATCACATAACCACCTGTATGTCATTAGGCCCCTACTTAAGCCGCCATCTCAGACAACCCAATAATGCTTATTCTCCGGGTTATAATAAACCGGAAAATTTCCTTTATCTTGTTGTAGGCTTCAATTTACTCAATGGCACCCAAAGCTGTTAAACCTCCGATTACCTGCAACTGGGTCCCATCCATTGTTACGGAGAGCAAACTGTCAGAGTTTTTAAAGTCCGGCCATCTGCCCAAGAAGGACGTCATGTCTTATCATGCTCCTGACCCGTCTGAAGAGAAACCTCAACCCAAGGAAGGGGAGGTGATCATTTTTACCGATCACATGAGCCGGGGATTTGCTCCTCCCGGTTCAAAATTCTTTAGAGATGTTTTGTACTTCTTTGACTTAAGACCTCAAGACATCGGGCCCAACTCCATGTCAAATATCTGCAACTTTCAAGTTTTCTGTGAGGTCTACCTTGGAGAAGAACCTAGCCTACTTCTGTTCAGGGAATTGTTCTATTTGAACCAGCAGAATGAACGGGCCAACGGGCCCAGTCTGGAGCTTGGTGGCATATCAATTCAAAGGCGGAGATACTTCCTGTTCCCTTATGCTGAATTGCCGAGTCATCCAAAGTACTGGAACCAGACATGGTTCTACTGCCAAGATACTTCTCCGGCTTGCGAAAATCCACTGCCCGGCTTCCGCGCATTGCGCCTTGAACCTACTCACCCGCTGCCGGATAAGTTGACAGCTATTAAACGCCTGCCACTCACCCCCAAAATCAAGAGGATTAAAGCTCTTTTAGGGAACGGCTTAGATGGCATTGACTTGGTCCGAGTCTGGATTGCTTGGAGAATAATTCCGTTAAGCCGCCGCCCCGGCTTAATGTGTAATTATTCAGGCGAGAAGGATGACCCTCAACGTCATAACCCTAACGACTTACCAGATGACGTAGTGGAAGCTACAACTCAGTCCTTGTTGAAAGAGGGCACAATGAATAGTAACGCCTTCGGCTTACTACCTTTTTGCCAGAAGAAACCGGCCCCTACAGTAAGTTTCCAGGCATCGGGTTATGTTTCATCATGTTAGGCTGCATTCTTACGCATAACCAGTTATAACCTTTTACAGGCAAATGATAGTTTCTGGAACACGCAATATGATCATGAGGCGGCCAAGAAAGCCAGGGCGGCCAAGAGAGCCGAAAAGAAAACCACCAGGCCCACCACCTCAAGGAAAAGGAAGCCAAGCGCCTTTGAGCTGTTTCAGCTTGATGATACTGATGATAATGAGGAAGAGGTTACCAAGATCCTGATTTTCTTTTGAAGCGACAGATTTATGAGAGCCAGAGGCAGACCCGGACCAGCAAAGACGCGGAACTCTCCTCCGGCTTACCTGATGTGACCAGGAAATGCCAGACTGAGGTTATCTCCAATTTAGACCTTATTTTTCCTTTGGCGGGTTTCATTTGTTAGCCTCTCAATTATTCTGACTCCAACTATTAGGATATTTCACCTTCCTCCGGTGAGTCTACGCAGTCCAACATGCCAGCCCTCAAAACTGCTCCTGGGTAATATAAACTTGTTGTACCTTATGCTTTATTTTACTCATATTTGCTGCATTTAATCTGTCTACCTTTTCCACAGTGTGCAAGTAAAGCCCAGCAAAAGGGCAAAAAAGAATAAGCCGCCCCTAGAGCTGGTTGTGACTGAACCAGAGCTGGGCACAGCTGCTCCTGATGCCTCTGCTCACGAGCCGCCACCTCAACAGTCTCATGATGTTCCTATATCTTCCTCTGACCCGCCTACTGAACAAACCTTCAACGATTCTGGTAACCCGGAAGCCCCTAGCCCCGCTAAGGCAAATGATTAGGAAGTTGAAATTCTCAAGACTCAGTTTGTTGAGCCGGCACAGCCGTCTGTACTTGCCAAGTGTTCTAAAGAGAAATTGGTGGAACGCTGGAAGGCCAAGCTGGACGTCGCTGACTATACTCATTTGAGTATTGGAGAGATTGTCTCCGGCTATATCAACCAAGTACAAAGCAGTCGTGACCTGGAAATTGACATGGTGAAGCAGATACAGCAAAAATCTGAGGTATGACTTATGCTAGCTTACTTTCAATCACACTTACTGTACCAGCCCCCAAGTCTATTGCTTATGAATAAATATGTTGTAGACTTAGAAAAATTGTTAGAGCTACTTGCCCGGCTTAAAGAAAAAATAATTGAACCAGATGTAACACAATACCTTTAACTTGCGAGATACATTAGCCCCCAAGTGCCAAAAATCTTTGCTTGCAAGGTATTTGGGACTTCATATTCAGGACTGGCTTAATAATTTATAAAGCTTCGGTATACATTAGCCCCCAAGTGTCAAGTATCTTTGCTTGCAAAGTGCTTGGGACTTAATAGTACTTACCGTAACTTTTACTACTATCCGGTGCAATGCAGGCCACCATAAGTAAATTTGAATCGGAGATTGCTGATTTGAAGAATCGCCTGGCAACCCAGGAAAGTGAAATTGAAAAGGCCAACTCCAAATTTGAATTCAGCGTCTCTGAACAAGGGAAATTGAAGCAAAATTTTGAATCGGAGAAGAAAATTTGGGCTGATGAAAAGGCCGCACTGGTGACGCGGGCCGAGACAGCAGAGGCATCGCTTGCGCAAGCAACGACCGAACTGTCTGACTTAAAGCGCTAGATATCTCGAATGGTTTCAGTAATCTCCGGTGAGTGACTTACTCAAACCTTAAACACTGCAAAACTCCTTGAATGACCATTTCAGTTGTCTCCTCTGACTCACCTTATGCTTAATAACGCAGGCTCCAGGAGCACAAATCTTAAGCAGAACATGGTGATCAAGCTGAAGGCGGTTTATACTCTGGTGGAACAACTCTACGCCGGGTCACAATGTGCTCTGGCCGTTGTGGCTTTATCAAACGATGTTCCTTATCTCCTGCAAGATGTGCTGAAGCGTCTTGTTGTGCTACCTCAGCGAATCCAAGAGTTAAGACAAGCATCTGCAAGAGCCGGAGCTATAGCCGCATTGAGCCGGGCCAAGGCGTGTTTAAAGGAAGATGGCACCGTGTTTAATGATAAGGATTTCACCGCCTGTGTAAAGGATATATGTCCGATGGCTACTCTTATTGGGAACAATACTGACCTCACCAAGTGTCAGCCGGGTTATGACAAGGAGAATCGGAGAATCCCCATGCCGCATTACGACGATGTCAGCTTGATCCCTCCAACCCGTAAGCACACCTTTGCTCCTGAAGTCGACCCAACCAGTTTAATAGATGATGAAGCTGAGTTTGAAGCCTTGAGTGGCATTGACTAGGCCTCATCATCCTTCCAGGACAAAGCAGTCGGCAGAGAGACGGAGAACGATAACCCGGGGGCTTCAAGTCAACCCCAAGAGTAGCTTGTCAGGCGCCACCTGCTTATGTCTTCATAGAAAACAATGCATCATTCAGACTCGGGGAGTCTTGTAACAAAGTAGAAGATACCTTGAGTTTTGCTATGCCTTTGCGCATGCTTATGGCCCTTAATACTTGCATAAGCCGCCGCCATTATTCTCTTTGTAGTTTGTATGAATCTGTTATGTCCTTTGCAAAAATACCTTGCATTGCCCTGTAGTGCTCACAGCTGTTTTTCCGGCTTATATAAACCAACCCCTGAGGGTAAACTTAACTCCTGAAAATTGGCACATATAAGTTCACCTGGTTCTTAACAACCTGATGTAACTAACATTAATTCTGGAAGATTGTAATGTATTCCATTGTATCTTCAAGAGGGTCACAAGATACCTAATGTTGGCACTTGTAAAATATGATGAACAAAATTCAAGGGTTTCTGATTCAAATACGATCAGTTACCCGTTCCAAAGGGGTTGAGCTAAGATTCGGATACGATCTGTTAGCCCCCAGTGGCTGTGGCGATGCCAATCAAGTGGGTATCGACAGCTATGTTCTCTTTGGTTCGAATACAACCTATGTTTGAACAGGAAGCCCCCAAGTGACCATAAGAGTTGTTTAATGACGCTGATTCGAATACGATCCACGTCAGACCCAAAAGGAGTTAAGCTATGATTCAGATATGATCAAGAAGCCCCCAAGTGGGTTTGGCAGTATGCCGATCAAGCGGGTATCGACAGCTATGTTCTCTTTGGTTCGAATACGACCTATGTTTGAACAGGAAGACCCCAAGTGATCAACGGCTAGATTTAGATATGATCATACGCCGGACCAAAGGAAAGCCGGATTCAGATAAAATCCACTTCCCCTTGGTTATCTCCACCACCTGACAAGGAAAAACATATAAACCTTTTTGGGAGTGGAAAAAAGGACAGAGGTCCTGCTTTATTGCTTTATATAATATACATAGTATAAGTATATACACATTAGAGCCGACTGCTCAAGTATAATAAGGCCGAAGATGAGCGATATTCCACGGCCGACGGGTCTCCTCCTCCGACTTACGTGAGTCTTTGTGCTCTCGAACGTCGATAAGGTAGTATGATCCATTGTTCAGATTCTTGCTGACCACAAAGGGTCCTTCCCAAGGAGGGGATAGCTTGTGCATGTTAGAATGATCTTGGATGAGTCGGAGCAGTAAGTTGCCTTCCTGAAAGGTTATGGACTTAACCCGGCGGCTGTGGTAGCGACGCAGGTCTTGCTGGTAAATCACCGAGCGGGCTATTGCCAAGTCTCGCTCTTTTTATACAACAGGTCAAGTGCATCTTGCCGAGCTTTTTCATTGTCTTCCTCAAAATAAGCCGCCACACGGGGTGAATCGTGACGGATCTCACTTGGCAGGACCGCCTCTGCTCCATACACCATAAAGAAAGGCGTGTAACCCGTAGATCTGTTAGGTGTAGTATTGATGCTCCAGAGTACAGAAGGTAACTCCTCCACCCAACAACCCGGCATCCGCTGTAAAGGGACCAAGAGCCGGGGCTTGATACCCTTCAAGATTTCTTGATTGGCTCGTTCTGCTTGACCATTTGATTGAGGGTGAGCTACAGCTGAAACGTCAAGCCGGATATGCTCTCGTTGACAGAACTCTTCCATAGCTCCTTTGGAAAGGTTAGTACCATTATCAGTTATGATGCTATGTGGAAAACCAAAGCGAAAAATCACCTTTTTCATAAGCTAGATTGATGTGGCTGCATCACACTTACTCACTGGCTCCGCCTCCACCCACTTTGTGAACTTGTCAACTGCCACCAAGAGGCGAGTCTTTTTATCCTTAGATCTGTTGAAAGGCCCGACCATATCAAGCCCCAAGACTGGAAACGGCCAGGTAATTGGAATCATCCTCAATTCTTGAGCCGGCACATGGGCTCGTCGTGAGAATTTCTGACATCCGTCACATGTACTGACCAGGTCTTCTGCATCAGCATGAGCCGTCAGCCAATAAAACCCATGACGGAAGGCTTTGGCCACAAGAGATTTTGAGCCAGCGTGATGACCACAATCACCTTCATGAATTTCATGAAGGATCTCCTGACCCTCTGCAGGTGACAAGCAACATTGAATCACTCCAGTGATGCTGTAATGATGTAACTCGCCATTGACAATTGTCATGGACTTGGACCGGCAGACGATTTGTCTTGCCAAGGTCTCGTCCTCCGGCAACTCTCCCCGGGTCATGTAAGCCAAAAAAGGCACTGCCCAATCCAGGGTAACATGGAGAGCCGCCATCAGCTGTGCCTCCGGGTCTGGTATTGCCAGATCTTCTTCTGTAGGTAACTTAACAGAAGGATTATGCAAAACATCAAGAAAGGTGTTAGGCGGCACCGGCTTACGCTGAGACCCCAGCCGGCTTAAGGCATCCGCCGCCTCATTCTTCCTTCGATCAATGTGTTCCACTACGTAAGCCTTGAAATATCCAGCCACAGCATCGACTTCACGACGGTAAGCTGCCAAGAGGGGATCTTTAGAGTCCCACTTTCCTGACACCTGTTGAGCCACAAGGTCTGAGTCTCCTAAGCATCTTACCCGGCTCAAGTTCATCTCTTTGGCCATCCGGAGACCATGGAGTAGGGCCTCATACTCAGCTACATTGTTAGTGCAAGGAAACATAAGCCGGAGCACATAACAAAATTTGTCACCTCGAGGGGAAGTTAATACAACTCCAGCCCCCGAGCCTTCCAACTATCTGGACCCATCAAAGTGAATAATCCAATAAGTGTTATCGGGCTTCTCCTCAAGTGCCTGTAGCTCTGTCCAGTCGTTGATGAAATCCACCAAAGCTTGAGACTTAATGGCAGTGTGCGGCGCGTACTTCAGACCATGAGTCCCGAGCTCGATGGCCCATTTGGCGACTCATCCTGTAGCCTCTCTATTCTGAATAATGTCTCCCAAGGGGGCAGAACTTACCACAGTGATAGGGTGACCTTGAAAGTATTGCTTCAGCTTCCGGCTTGCCATGAACACCCCGTAAACAAGTTTCTGCCAATGAGGATATCTTTGCTTTGACTCGATGAGTACCTCACTGACATAATAAACCGGCCGTTGAACCGGATGTTCCTTACCAGCCTCCTTGCGCTCTACCACAATCGCCACACTGACGGCTCATGAATTAGCAGCCACATATAACAGCAAAGGCTCTTTGTCAATGGGAGCCGCAAGAACCGGCGGCTCAGATAACTCCCTCTTCAAATCCTCAAAAGCAGCATTAGCGGCATCACTCCAGACAAAGGTGTCTGCCTTCTTCATTAATTGGTACAGCGGTAGGGCCTTCTCACCTAACCGGCTTATGAACCGGCTCAAAGCGGCAACACAACCCGCCAATCGCTGAACATCATTAATACATGCTGGTTTAGCCAAAGAAGTGATTGCCTTAATCTTCTCCGGATTAGCCTCGATGCCCCCTGTTTGAGACCAAGAATCCCAAAAGCTTGCCTGCAGGCACACCAAATACACACTTCTTCGGGTTAAGCATCATTTTGTAAACCCGGAGATTGTCAAAGGTTTCTCTGAGATCAGATATCAAGGTTTCCGCCTCTCTGGATTTCACTACTATGTCATCCACATAAGCATGAACATTGCACCCAATCTGATCGTGAAGACAATTCTGTACACACCGTTGATAAGTTGCCTGGGCACTCTCGAGCCCAAACGGCATAGACACATAGCAGAAGGCTCCGAACGGGGTGATGAAAGCCGTTTTCTCCTAGTCCTTAACTGCCATCTTGATCTGATGATAGCCAGAATAAGCATCCAAAAAACTCAAATGAGCACAACCTGCCGTAGCATCAATGATTTGATCAATATGGGGGAGAGCAAAAGGATCAGCCGGACAAGCCTTATTTAGGTCCGTGTAATCCACACACATCCGCTAGGTGCCGTTTTTCTTGAGTACGAGCACCGGGTTAGCCAACCATTCTGGGTGAGAAACTTCAACAATAAACCCAGCCGCCAAGAGCCGGGCGATCCCTTCTCCTATAGCTTTTCGTCGCTCTTCATTGAACCACCGCAGAAATTGCCTGACCGGCTTATACTTTGGATCAATATTAAGAGTGTGCTCAGCGAGTTCTCTCGGTACACCCGGCATGTCAGAAGGTTTCCATGCAAAGATGTCCCGGTTCTCACGGATGAACTCGATGAGCGCGCTTTCCTATTTAGGATCCAAGTTGGCACTGATGCTGAATTGCTTAGATGAATCGCCTGGAGTGAAATCAACAAGCTTAGTCTATGTAGCCGATTTAAACTTCATGGCCGGGTCATGCTCCGTAGTCGGCTTCTTGAGAGAAGTCATATCTGCCGGGTCAACGTTATCTTGATAAAATTTGAGCTCCTCTGCTGCACAGACAGACTCGGCGTAAGCCGCATCGCCCTCTTCACACTCCAGGGCCACCTTTTGGCTTCCATGCACAGTGATGGTACCCTTGTAACCCGGCATCTTGAGCTGTAGATACACATAACACGGCCGTGCCATGAATTTGGCATAGGCCGGCCGCCCGAACAAAGCGTGATATGGACTCTTGATTTTGACCACCTCAAAAGTTAACTTTTCCGCCCTAGAATCATGCTCGTCTCCGAAGGCCACCTCTAGCTCAATCTTCCCCATAGGATACGCCGACTTACCGGGCACCACTCCATGGAAGACGGTGTTGGAAGTCTTTAAATTCTTGTCAGTTAATCCCATGCGCCGAAAGGTCTCGTAATAGAGGATGTTGATGCTGCTACCTCCATCCATGAGCACTTTAGTAAACTTATAACCACCAACTTGCGGTGCCACCACTAGGGCCAGTTGACCCGGATTAGCAACCCGGGGAGGGTAATCTTCCCTGCTCCAGACAATAGGCTGTTCCGACCACCTCAAGTAACGAGGGACTGCCGGTTCAACAAAATTCACAGCCCTCTTATGAAATTTCTGATCACGTTTACACAAACTTGTGGTGAACATGTGATACTGCCCACTGCTTAACTGTTTTGCATGGCTCTGATAACCCGACTGCTGCTGTTGCTGACCTCCTTGACCAGACTGCTGTTGATTATAACCACCCTGGTTTCCCTGAAAACCGGATCCTGAATCACTGCCCGGGCCATGAAAGCCGCCGGCTCCTGAACCACCGCCTGGGCCTTGATTGCCATCAAATGTGTTAGAATTCTTGAAAGCTTTCATGATTGCGCAATCCTTCCATAAATGAGTCGCTGGTCGTTCCCGGGTGCCATGTTTCGGGCAGGGTTCATTGAGTAGTTGCTCGAGAGACGGACCTGACCCACCAAACCGGGGTGGCTTTCCTTTGCGCTTCTGATTGTTACCCTGTGCATTGGCCACAAATTCCGGGTTACTGTCCGCCTTACGCTTATTGCCTCCTTGACTCGCCGGGTTATGCTGCTGACCCTTTCCATTGCCGTTCTTCTTTCCCTTCCCTGTCTTTTCCTCATCAGACGCGGGATCCTTGGTACTATCAGAATCGGCATACTTCACTAAAGCCGCCATCAGCATCCCCATATCGTTGCAATCACGCTTAAGGCGCCCCAGCTTCTGTCTCAGAGGCTTAAAGCAGCAATTCTTCTCCAGCATGAGAACTGCTGAGCTGGCATCCATCTTGTCAGACGAATGTATTATATCCTTGACCGGCGCACCCAATGAGTCGTAGATTCACCTTCTTCCTGCTTACAATTTGTCAGATCGACAATTGACATAGACTGCTTGCAAGTATCTTTGAAGTTCTGGATGAAACGGGCTTTTAGCTCCGCCCATGAACTAATGGAGTTGGGTGGCAAACCCTTTAACCAAGAACGGGCCGTTCCGTCCAGCATCATGGTGAAATATTTAGCCATCGCCTCATCACTAACCTCTTGCAGCTCCATAGCCATCTCATAACTTTCAATCCATGCCCCAGGCTGTAAATCGGCCGTATAATTCGGCACCTTCCGAGGCCCCTTGAAATCCTTGGGCAGACGTACATTACGTAGAGCCGGTACCAGACAAGGAACTCCTCCGGTTCTAGTAGCAACTCCCGCTTCAAAGGAAGTCGTCGGGTAAGCCGGTGAGTTCTATAGGGCTGCTAGTTGAGCCGCCAGCTGAGCCGCCCGCTCGTCCTCCTGACGTATCCGATCCTGAACCGGGTTATACCCGTCGGGCTGGTTCCGGTGCTGAGCGTTAGTTGACAAGGCCTCTGACTCCATGTGTCTATTGTAACTCGGGCTCTGATTTTAACGAGGCGGAGCTAACCAGGGCAGAGGAGTCGAGTGAATCCTATCCCGGCTGTAGGAGTAGGTTTCTTGCTGAGCCAGGGCTGTTTGGACAAGTTCTCTGATCTTCCGGGTTTCCACCGCTGTCGGATCATCCCCATCTACCGGGAGAGCCGCCAAACATGCTGATGCTGCGATTAAGTTCTCCATGGGGCTGGAGAAGTGACCCTGCGGTATTGGTACGTAATTGGGCGGTGCCATATTGCCGTGAGGTGGTGCCATCCTCTTGAGGCCGGACTGGACCTCCCGCTCCGGATGTAATAAGCTGATTCGCACCTGGCGGGTTACTTGGGCCGGCCCCGGGTGTAGCAAAGAGATTCCGAGGATCATAATTCTGAGGTAAACGGGACTGAGTTTTCTGATGTCTCCTCCTCATTACCTCATTAGATGCGTTCAGGCTCAACGTGAGCTGCAAGGCCTCTGCCTGAAGTTGCTGCTACTAATCTAGCGTTCTCAACTGCTAAGGTTTCTTTGACCCGGGCGATCTCGTTGTGAACCTGTGCCACCTCAGCCTCATGCTCAGATTGGTTCGCAGGGATGACTGTAACAGTTAACAAAGTCGTAAGCTTATCCATGAGATCCATCAGCACCTGAGCCGGTGAGCGCATAGGGCCTCCTGCCCTGGCTGCTCCTAACCCAGACGTTATCGGCGCTGAAGCCGTAGAATTTTGGCCGGGTTGAGTACCAGCCATGAAGACTCCTGCCCGGTTTGGCGACTCTGAGAGGTCCGGAATAGTGCTGCCATCGGAACAGCCCCCAAGCACGCCATCTTGAACTTGATACAGCGAATCTGTTGAGCCGGCGGATAAATCATCGTCAGAGAGGACGGCTGGCTCACCATCACCTTTAGATCCTTCAGGAAGTTCACCTCCATGGATGCAACCCACAAAGGCACGCTTCACGACGGGTTGAGCTCGGGCGGGTTTCGCAGGCTGAGCCATCTCGACGAGGTCGGTGCAGCTGTCCGGCTCAGGGCCCGGCTCACCAATCCGACCGATGAAGACGTGAATTCCGCCAAAGGGGACCCGGTAGCCATACTCAATTGAACTGGCGTCAGGGCCCCAGCCTTCGTCGTCGATGTAGATCTTGCCGCGGCGACTTTTGGTCATCCGGCCAACTGCGTATCCCTTGAGCCCTTCGAAGCTGCCCTTCAAGAACTCGAATCCACCGTGCGTTGGCCGCACAGTTGGCGCCAACTGTCGTGGAATTGTCACGGCAGATGTCCTCTTGCAAGGACTTGATCGTGGAGCCATTGCAACTAGGAAGATTAAAGGGATTAATCGGGACAAAGGACACGTGAGGTTTATACTAGTTCAGCCCCTTACGGTGAAGGAAGGCCTACGTCTAGTTGGGTTGGAATTGCTTGAGGTTTCGATGACCAGGGAGCGAGATACGCTATGCCCGGTTCTCGATCTCTCGTTTCTTGTCCCTAAGCCGCCAGCGGGTCGTCCCCATATATACACGGGTTGACGCCCTACGGCTTACAGAGTCCCGGCCGGCTCATAAACAGTGTCTGGCTCGGTCACTAGTTATTTCTACCTTACAATACAAGTTGCGCCCTCATGGTGTCTTATCACCATGGGCCCTAAATCATCTGTGGGCCTTTAGACCCTTTACTGAACCGCCATCTTCACATCTTGGTCTTGGGCTTCAGATGGGCTTCTCTTTGCGTAACCCGGCCCCTCCTGGCCGGCTTACGTACATAATTATATCCCCAACAAAACTCATGCACGCCCTTAATGTACTCGGAGGTGTGTTTGTCACCATACATCCATTGCCGGTTCATCTGCGTGCATTATATATAATTAAGTGTCCAAATTAATAAAAGTTCATCATCACATTAAAACCAAAGTACATACATAGTTCTCATCTAACAACATATAGCTCTCCAGAGCATCTAATTAATTAAACCATACATTGAAACTATGTAAAACATTTCAATGCGAAAACAAATGCGATCATAATTGCAACCAAGGTAACAATTGATCCAACGGCATAATGATACCAAGGCTCGGTATCAATGGCATATTTTCTAATCTTTCTAATCTTCAAGCGCATTGCATCAATCTTGATCTTGTGATCATCGACGACATACGCAACATGCAACTCCAATATCATCTTCTCCTCCTCAATTTTTTTTTATTTTTTCCTTCAACAAATTGTTTTCTTCTTCAACTAAATTTAACCTCTCGACAATAGGGTCGGTTGGAATTTCCGATTCACATACATCCTACATAAATAAAATCTATGTCACGTTGGTCGGCATAATTTTCATAAACAACAAATGAACCAATAGTTATAAAGATAATATATATACCACATCCGAATCATAGACAGGACAAGGGCCGTCGGGGGCGGATAACAAAACCATCACACTATATAAGATGCAATAGTAAAAGTAAGAAAATAATACAAGTATCTATGTAAACATACAAATAAGAATATTTTTTCTTTCAGAAAGAAGATAAGAACAAGAGGCTCACCACGGTGGTGCCGGCGATGAGCTCGGCGCGGGTGATCGACGGCAGTGAAGACGGGGACGGGGAATGACGGACTGCTAAACCTAGACAAATATTGAGGAAAATGGAGCTTGGAGGTCGAGCTTGGAGAGGAGAAAGCTTAAGTAGTGTGGCTCGGGCATTCCATCGAACACCTTGTGTGCATAGGAGGTGAGCTAGAGCACCACCAAGCCCTCTCCCCCTCGGCCAGAAAAAAACAGAGCGGTGTGCTCTGCTCTTACGCGAGGGGGTATATATAGTCACCTCATTGGTCCCGGTTGGTGGCATGAACCGGGACCAAAGGGGAGCCTTTTGGTCCCGGTTTAAGCCACCAACCGGGACCAATGGTGGTGGGCCAGGAGCGAGGCCCATTGGTCCCGGTTCGTCCCACCAACCGGGACCAAAAGGTCCAGACGAACCGGGACCAATGGCCCACGTGGCCCGGCCGGCCCCCTGGGCTCACGAACCGGGTCCAATGCCCCCATTAGTCCCGGTTCTGGACTGAACCGGGACTAATGGGCTGACCCGGCCTGGACCGTTGCCCCCTTTTCTACTAGTGCATGGTTAGGTTACCAAAACTTGTATTGATGAGAATCCCGTAATAAGGGGGCATGATCTCTGCTTTGACAAGACGTTTCGTCGGAGGTTGCGTATCGAAGCGCGAAACGGGAGGCCGAAAAACAGTTCGAAATAATAAAGCGGCTGGATGTAACGTCTCGTTTGTGAAATCATCAGAAGATGGAATTTATCTGTATTTTACATTTATGTTTAAGGATGGTGATTATTGTACAGAGCCGGATATAGTACTGATGGTCAACTGCTTTGAAGTGTTCGGAGGAGGATCCCGCCTTGCAATGTCGAAGACAATCTACGCGTCAGACACATCGTCATTGAAGACTGGTTCAGGGGCTACTGAGGGAGTCCCGGATTATGGGGTCCTCGGGCGTCCGGGCTATGTGTCATGGGCCGGACTAATGGGCCGCGGAGATACAAGACAGAAGGCATTCCCCCGTGTCCGGATGGGACTCTCCTTTGTGTGGAAGGCAAGATTAGCGTGCGAATATGAAGATTCCTTTCTCTGTAAACTGACTCTGTACAAACTCTAGTCCCTTCTGGTGTCTATATAAACCGGAGAGTTTAGTCCGTAGAGGCAGACACAATCATAATCATACAGGCTACAAAATTAGGGTTTAGCCACTATGATCTCGTGGTAGACCAACTCTTGTAACCCCTATACTCATCAAAGTCAATCAAGCAGGACGTAGGGTATTACCTCCATCAAGAGTGCCCGAACCTGGGTAAACATCGTGTCCCTTGTCTCCTGTTACCATCGATCCTTAGATGCACAGTACGGGACCCCCTACCCGAGATCTGCAGGTTTTGACACCGACAACAGTATTGTTGGATTAAGTGGCCCAGACCGACATTACATGACCGCGTTCATGAGACTAGTTCTAATCGTCGTGCTTCGCACACAGGTGGCTAGTGGGTCTCTATTTCTCCAGCTTTAGTTGAATCGAGTGTGACTACGCCTGGTCCTTGTTGAAGATTAAAATAGCAAACTTGACGAAAATTCATTGTGGTTTTGATGCGTAGGTAAGAACGGTTCTTGCTAAGACACTGGTAGAAAAAGGGCATGTTGTCCCGGTTCGTAAGGGCCTTTTGTCCCGGTTCTGGAACCGGGACTAAAGGGTTGGTACTAATGCCCTGTCCCTTTAGTCCCGGTTCAATCCAGAACCGGGATAGATGGGCCTCCACGTGGCCTGTGCATGGAGCCCAGGCAGGAGACCCTTTGGTCCCGGTTGGTGGCACCAACCGGGACCAATAGGCATCCACGCGTCAGCATTTCTGTGGTTGGGGTTTTTGTTTTTTTTTTGAAAGGGGGTGTTTGGGGGTTTTGGGGGGTTAATTTAGGTGTTTCATATATTGTGTTAGCTAGCTATAATTAATAGAGAGAAGTGTCCTCTCTTATGTCTGTGCTTGGTCGACGCTACGTACTATACATATGTATAGAGAGGACTAGACATGCTAGCTAGCTAGTAAGCAAACGAAGGAAACAGAAGATCGTCATGAACATATATGCATACAGAGAGAAGTGATATCGACCACCTCTCCTTCTCTAAGAGATTGGTCAAACAACAAGTTCTCGTATATCTATCCGACACTACCGGCTACATATATACAATAATTATCTCTTACAAATAAATCATACGGACTCAGGGTCCACATAGAATTCTCCGTCTTCAGGGATCACGTGGTCAAGAAAGAATGCCGCCAATTCCTCTTGAATTGCTCGCATGCGAGCTGGTGTTAGGAGTTCATCCCGCTTCTGAAACATCTAATTTAAAGAAGGGGGTCAATACATATATATATGAATGAATGAAACTCAACACAAATGATGGTAATAAAATAAAATTGTGAATGTTGTTATTTACGTACTTCATATTGTTCGTCAGTGTAGCCCCGCTCACAGGTCGTGTGGCGGATGGACTCTCAAACGTAGTATCCACAGAAATCATTCCCTTGTTCCTGCCACAACCACTTTACAAGAAATAGAGGTCAATCAAACTGATAAGCAAGAACGCCAAATGGTATTGATAAAACTAGCGCTTGAATGACTAGTAGATGTGCGGAACATGCTACTATAGTACTTACTTTCGGGTGTCTAAATTGCAGCTCCTTCGGCAGTCCTGGAGCTTTTCTGGTGAATTTTCTCCAAACCCTGTCGGACAAGGAAAACAATTACTTGATATATCAGGAAATGAACAAATTGTTGATATGGTGGATAATGATCGATTTAACTTACTTCTCGAGTATTTGAGTCATGTCTGCATAGTCCTGGGGATCTTTTCGTCTTGAGTCTAAGATGGTTACTAGTCCCTGCTCAAGCTTAATCTCTAGGAGAATATAGTGGAAACTGCACACGCATGCATAACTCATCAATTACATTACTATAACCTTGACTAATATATAAGGGAAACTGAATACGCACAAGACAGTAACACTCACTTGAAGTTGTAAGGAAAGAGTATTATATCTTTGTTTTCATTTATTACGAACGATCGTAGCAAGTTGGCCTCGGTAGCTGCGGCATGAAATTTAACCTGAGTTGCATCTATGAGATATGTGTTAATGAACCCAATATCATCGACTTGTCTTTTCTTCAATTCGGCGATCTTCAATCTGCATAATATAGAGAGACTTAATGATAGAAGTAGTACTACTTATAGACAGTAGCAGGCGACCGTTGTTTTATCGAGGGCCAATTGATTGAAAAACTAATAGAACTCCTCAAATGGAATAGGCAACAGTTCAATTCCAATGAGGTCATGCTCCTTTTTAACTTTCACATACAAAGTACTCCTCCCCCCAGAGTCTCTGCAGATTTTCAAGTACCAATCATGCAATCTTCGCATCATCGTTGATAGAGATCTTTCATCTTTGACGAGAGGCTTCCCGTACTCGTATCTTTGTATCTGCACGTCCATGGGTTCATAATGTACATCGTCGGGCAGGTAATCTGCAAGATTGCTATAACCGGGCACCATCCTCGGATCATTAGCGACGTTGTGGCTAGGCACCTTGAGCGGGGGGCACGATTGCTTCGGTTGTTCGCCGAGCTGGGCAATTCGTTTCCCAGCTCGTCGTTCTTTCAGCCTTTGATCACTGACAGTACTTCCCGACTGCTCCGCTTCGGCAAATTCCTTTCCAATAATGCGCTCATAGTTTCCTTCCGGGGGAGACTTTGGTGGTTTTGTCAGGGCAGCCAAAGTGCGCTTCGCTTTCACCGGATCTACCTTCTCCTCTAGAAGTGGATGTCTCTTTGCTTTCAACCCTTGAAACCAGTCATCCACTTCGGTTCGTGCGATCTCGGCGTTCTCCTTCGGGGTCCTCTCGTATGGTAACTTCTCTGGAGTCTTCAGAGAAGGACCGAATCTGTATGTCCTCCCGCCTCTAGCTGTACTGCTAGACGCCGGCTGAGCAGACGGAGCGGTTGTCTTCTTTACTTGCTTACGAGGCGGAGGAGAAGGACTACAACGCGTCGGAGCAGCCGGCGCGGCGGCAGGTCTCTTCCGCCCTTGCTGACGAGGCAGAGAAGGAGGAGGCTGGCTGCTCGGGCGCGCCGGCGCAGGCGGAGAAGGAGGCGCAGTGCCTCCACGCGCTGGAGAAGGAGCCGGCCGAGTGCCCTGATCGTCACTCGCCGGAGGAGGAGGCGGTGGAGGAGGCGGAGTACCCTGACTCACCGGAGGAGGAGGAGGAGGCAAAGGCGTCCAGTTCGGAAGGTTGATGAGCTCCTTCCGCCATAGGCATGGAGTCTTCAGAGCAGACCCCAGCCGAGTCTCCCCTTCACCGGTAGGGTGGTCAAGCTGGAGGTCCTCAAATCCCTCCGTTATTTCATCCACCATCACCCTAGCATATCCTTCTGGAATCGGCCGGCAGTGAAAAGTTGCACCGGGTTCAGTAGGATAAATAGAGCCAACAGCCGCCTTGACCTTCAAATTCATCCATTGCGTCATAAGGTGGCAATTTTGAGACTCCGTGATAGCATCCACGGGATAGCTGGCAGGAACCGTCAAGGCATGCTCCGGCTGAAGCAGCTCGGTGGAAGCCATGCTGCTTCTGCGCTGAGATGGTGGGGTAGCTTCGGCAGTACGTTTGCTGCGATTTGCTTCTCGTTCCTCTATCGCGTCTACCCTTGCTTGCAGTGCCTGCATTTGGGTCTGCTGCACTTTTTTCCTCCTCTCATGGGATTTGTAACCGCTTGCGTCCGGAAACCCAACCTTCCACGGAATGGAGCCTGGCGTGCCTCGTGTCCGTCCAGGGTGCTCAGGATTCCCGAGGGCCATTGTGAGCTCGTCGTTCTCTCTGTCTGGAAAGAACGTCCCTTGCTGCGCTGCTTCGATATACTGCTTAAGCTTCCTGACTGGTATGTACATTTGATCGTTCGTCCAAATGCACTTCCCTGTTACAGGGTCCAAGGTTCTGCCAGCCCCGAAGAACCAAGTTCGGCAACGGTCTGGCCAGTTAATTGTCTCTGGTTCGATCCCTTTATCAACCAGATCATTCTCAGTCTTGGCCCACTTAGGCCGGGCTATGAGGTAGCCACCTGACCCCGTGCGATGGTGAAGCTTCTTCTTCGTAGCATTTTGCTTGTTTGTCGCCGACATCTTCTTACTCTTTTCTGATGTCTTGTGGGCCACAAATGCGGGCCAGTGATCTCTGATCTTCTCATATCTGCCCTTGAATTCTGGTGTCTCATTATTTTCGACAAACTTATTCAGCTCTTTCTTCCACCTCCTGAATAGTTCTGCCGTCCTCTTAAGAGCAAAAGACTTGATTAATTGCTCTTTAACTGGGTTCTCTGGATTATCCTCTGGCAGTAGGGTGAAATTTGACTTCAGCTCAGTCCAAAGATCATTTTTCTGCATATCATTGACATAAGACACCTCAGGGTCTTCTGTAGCCGGCTTAAACCATTGCTGGATGCTTATCGGGATCTTATCCCTAACGAGAACCCCGCACTGAGCAACAAATGCATTCTTTGTTCGGATGCGTTCAATCGGTTGGCCGTCGGGCGCGATTGCTATGATCTCAAACTTTTCATCCGAGCTCAACTTTTTCTTCGGGCCTCGTCTCTTTACCAAAGTTGTGCTCGATCCGGAGGGCTAGAAAAAAGAACAAAGACTTAATTAATATGTGTACATACCAAAACAATGAATGCATCAATCAGCTAGTCAGCACAGGCTTAACTAATATATATACCTGGCCGGACTCGGTTCGGTCACCGGAGCCGTCATCACGGTCTCCTTCTTGCACCGGCATTGGGTCACCGGAGCCGTCCTCATGTTCTTCTTCTTGCAACGGCATTAGGTCACCGTAGCCAGCTTCTTCACCCTCTCCTTCCAGAACATCGGTGTCGTTGAGAAACAACGAGACGGCATCACTTCCTTCTGCGATTATGTCCCTCAACAACGGTTCTTTTGCTTCGTCTCGAGCGGTGTCCATAGTTTCTACAAATATTTACAACATGGCAATTATTATTCAAACATGACAGATGGATATATTAGTGGCAAACGTAGAACTAGCTACCTAATCATAGTAAGGAATCATATATATTAATTAGTGGCCTCGACGTTGCTTCTCTAGGGTTTGGGGTGGCCTCGAGAACGCTTCAAGGAGGGGGTAATATCGAACACCCCCCCCCCATGTGTTGAAGCTATCGGGAGGGGTTATATATCGACAACGACGACACTACATCTATGTCCCTCGACGACCCTCGTTCCCGATAAAAAAAGAGGAAGAAGAAGAAAAAAAAGAGGAGAAGAAAGAATAGTGGAGAAGAACTCCTCTATTCTTTCTTCTCCTCTTTTTTTTCTTCTTCCTCTTCTTTTTTTACCCTCTTCTTCCTCTCATGTTCGAGAGGATCGCCGAGGGGTCGGGAGGTTGCCTAGTGTCAAAGGATTCAACAAAACCATGTCTTCATCATTAGGCGAAAGTAACATGTGCATGACGGTACGAAGCTCTCCAAAGTTATTTTGGAACAGAGTCCTAGATAGGATAATTCACTTTTTGGTACAAAGTTCAGCAAGAACCTTCCAAATATCGTTATTTGGAAGGCCTTTGCTGAAGTTCATACAAAAAGGCAAATTATCCTATCCGGGACACCATTCCAAAATAACTTTGGAGGACTTCGTCATGCCCTGGTTACTTCCGGCTAATGATGAAGCCATGGATTTCTTCAATACTTTGACACTAGGAAACCTCTCTCGACCCCTCGGCGATCCTCGACCCCTCGAACCCTCGACGAACCTGGAACCCTCGACCCCTAGACGACCCTGGAACCCTCAACCCTCGATCCCTCGACCCTATAGAACCCTCGAACCCTCGACCCTTGACCCCTTAACGACCCTCGACCCTCTACCCTAGTTCCCGACCCTCGACCCCTCGGCGATCCTCGACACCCTCGTTCCCGATAAAAATTAATAAGAAGAAGAAGAAGAAGAAGAAGAAGAAGAAGAAGAAGAAGAAGAAGAAGAAGAAGAAGAAGAAGAAGAAGAAGAAGAAGAAGAAGAAGAAGAAGAAGAAGAAGAAGAAGAAGAACAAAGAAGAGAAGAACAAAGGAATAGCTAGAGGAGAAGATTGAAAAAAAAAGAAGAAAAAAAGAGGAGAAGAAGAAAGGAATAGTGGAGAAGAAGAAAAAATAGAATATATTCTATTTTCTCTTCTTCTCCACTATTCCTTTCTTCTTCTCCTCTTCTTTTTCTTCTTTTTTCTTCTTCTTATTTATTTCTCCTCTTCTTCCTCTCCTCTTCTTCTTTCGACCCCTCTCGACCCCTCATCCCTCTCTCGACCCCTCGACGACCCTCATCCCTGATAACATTTTTTTTCTCCCCTCGACCCCTCTCAACCTCTCGTCCCCCTCTCGACCCCTCATCATCATCTATCACCCCCCTCGTTTTCTTTAGCATATATCCATGAACAAAAAAATAATTCATATATAGAAAAAAATGCTATATGAACATACATACATATTAGCATATACAGAGAGCATATACATAGCCAAATCCATATACAGAGAGCATATACATACATACATACATACATATGAGCATATACATACATACATAGCAAAATCCAAATACATATGAGCATATACATACACACATATGAAAAAAATTATCACACACAAAGAGCAGCGGCGGCGGCGGCGATGGTCAGAGCGACAGGGATCGATGGGAAGGGGGGAGCTCACTGGGGGCGCGACGGGGAGGAGGCCGGGGACAGGGAAGGAGGCCGGCGACGGTGCGGGGGAGGCCGGCGACGCGGTGCGAGGCGACGGGGAGGGGGCCGGAGATGGCGCACGCAACGACGAGGAGGAGGCCGGCGACGGCGCACGCAGCGACGGGGAGAAGGCCTGCGACGGCGCGGGGCGACGGCGACGGGGAGCGGGCGACGACGGGCTCGGGGCAGCGACGACGACGACGAATGGCCTGGCGGCGTCGGGGGGGAATGGGAGCGGTTGGCGAAATTTTCACAAGTGCTACCTTATATACCCAGAGCAATGGTCCCGGTTCGTGGCATGAACCGGGACGAATGCCTACCTATGGTCCTGGTTGGAGCCACCAACCGGGACCAAATGTCTCTTTTCAGCAGCCGAAAGGGCGGGAAGCAGAGGCCTTTGGTCCCGGTTGGTGGCTCGAACCGGGACCATAGGGGGGTAATCGTCCCGGTTGGTGCCACGAACCGATACCAATGACCCCCCTATGGTCCCGGTTGGTGCCTCCAACCGGGACCAATGGCCTTGTGCTGGCGCTGGCGCGGTCGAAAGTTTAGTCCCACCTCGCTAGCTGAAGGGCGCCGGCACTTGTTTATAAGCGCTGGTGTGCCTCCCCATTCGAGCTCCTCTCTTATGCAGGCTTTCAGGCCTAAACTTGCTACTGCCTGTGGGCCTATTGGGCCTTCTGCGGGCCTGAATCCTGGCCCATGTAGGATTTCTAGTCGTATTCACGCCGTGGAGGCCCAGTAGGTGGCATTTTTTTGTTTTTTTCTTTTTTATTTCTACATTTTTTTGGTTTTTTATTTTTATTTATTTCTACTTAAAACTAAATACTTACAGTTTTTTAGTGATTTCTTTTTTCTTTTAGGTCACAAAAATTATAAACATTCTGTTAGTGCCATTAGTTTTAAATTTTGAATAGTTTAAATTTGAATTTTTAAAAATTTGTGTGAATCACTAGTTTATGAATAACTTTACTATAAAAATAGAATTTATTTTCTATTTATTTTTTATTTATAGTTTTTTAGTGATTTCTTTTTGATTTTAGGTCACAAAAATTATAAACTTTCTGTTAGTGCCATTAGTTTTAAAATTTTGAATAGTTTAAATTTGTATTTTTTAAAATTTGTGTGAATCACTAGTTTATGAATAACTTTACTATAAAAATAGAATTTTTTTAGCTATTTATTTTTTATTTATACTTACAATTAAATACTTATAGTTTGATTTTAGGTCACAAAAATTATATTCTTTTTGCTATTGAAGAATATTATAGTTTTATTTTAGTTGATCATAACATAATATTTTAATTGATTGTTTTATTTTCATAAAAGTTTTGTAGTTCATTCTGTTTGCTATTAATTCATTCTTTGAGCGAAATGACCCTGAAATTGGAAAGCATTTAAAATGAACTCTGAAAAGGTTGAAAGTTGGCATGGTATCATCATTTCACCCACATAGCATGTTCCAAAAAGTAGAGAGGGTTACGACAAAAACTTGATGCACTTCGTGTACAAAATGGACAATCACTTTCGAAGTATCAAAGTTTCGGAAAATAACTGCGCCACATATTGGCTAGGATGAATGGTTCGTCTGTGTACCCAAGATTGTTTAGATCCACTGTTGTCATACCATACTGTGGGTCTACCTGTACCCCGCCTCCTGACATATTGATCCATTTGCCTCAACACATAAAACCTTGAACCATAAGACATGAAAGCATTTCAAATGAACTCTGAAAAAGTTGAAAGTTGGGATGGTATCATAATTTCACCCACATAGCATGTGCATGTACAAAACGGACAATGGTAGCATGTTCGTGTGTTGCAAAGTTGGCATGGTATCATCATAATAGTTGCGGGAGAAAGTCTTCACTTTTTCTTCGCTTGTGTCATTTGCTTATTGCGCCGTAACCATGGATAATCTTCATTGTTTATCAGGATGCTTGGGTCAGCCTTGACATTGAAGGGAGGAATTTCATGAAACTTTTCATAATCTTCAGACATGTCTGTCTTGCCGTCCACTCCCAGGATGTCCCTTTTTCCTGAAAGAACTATGTGGCGCTTTGGCTCATCGTATGATGTATTTGCTTCCTTATCTTTTCTTTTTCTCGATTTGGAAGACATGTCCTTCACATAGATAACCTGTGCCACATCATTGGCTAGGACGAACGATTCATCAGTGTACCCAAGATTTTTCAGATCCACTGTTGTCATTCTGTACTGTGGGTCTACCTGTACCCCGCCGCCTAACAGATTGACCCATTTGCACTTAAACAGAGGGACCTTAAAATCAGGTCCGTAGTCAAGTTCCCATATGTCCACTATGTAACCATAATATGTGTCCTTTCCGCTCTCGGTTGCTGCATCAAAGCGGACACCGCTGTTTTGGTTGGTGCTCTTTTGATCTTGGGCGATCGTGTAAAATGTATTCCCATTTATCTCGTATCCTTTGTAAGTCAATACAGTCAAAGATGGTCCCCTGGACAACAAGTACAACTCATCACAAACAGTGTTGTCACCTCTGAGACGTGTTTCCAACCAACTGCTGAAAGTCCTGATGTGTTCACATGTAATCCAGTCGTCGCACTGCTCCGGGTGTTTGGAGCGCAGACTGTTCTTGTGTTCATCGACATACGGGGTCACCAAGGTAGAGTTCTGTAGAACTGTGTAGTGTGCTTGAGACCAAGAATATCCGTCCCTGCATATTATTAAGTCACTTCCAAGAGTGCCTTTTCCAGTCAGTCTCCCCTCATACCGCGATTTAGGGAAACCTATCTTCTTAAGGCCAGGAATGAAGTCAACACAAAACCCGATAAAATCCTCTGTTTGATGGCCCATGGAGATGCTTCCTTCTGGCCTAGCGCGGTTATGGACATATTTCTTTAGGACTCCCATGAACCTCTCAAAGGGGAACATATTGTGTAGAAATACGGGCCCCAGGATGACAATCTCGTCGACTAGATGAACTAGGATGTGTGTCATGATATTGAAGAAGGATGGTGGGAACACCAGCTCGAAACTGACAAGACATTGCGCCACATCACTCCTTAGCCTTGGTACGATTTCTGGATCGATCACCTTCTGAGAGATTGCATTGAGGAATGCACATAGCTTCACAATGGCTAATCAGACGTTTTCCAGTAGAAGCCCCCTCAATGCAACCGGAAGAAGTTGCGTCATAATCACGTGGCAGTCATGAGACTTTAGGTTCTGAAACTTTTTCTCTGGCATATTTATTATTCCCTTTATATTCGACGAGAAGCCAGTCGTGACCTTCATACTGAGCAGGCATTCAAAGAAGATTTCTTTCTCTTCTTTCATAAGAGCGTAGCTGGCAGGACCTTTATACTGCTTCGGATGCATGCCTTCTTTTTCATGCAAACGTTGTAGGTCCTCCCGTGCCTCAGGTGTATCTTTTTTCTTCCCATACACGCCCAAGAAGCCTAGCAGGTTCACGCAAAGGTTCTTCGTCACGTGCATCACGTCGATTGAGGAGCGGACCTCTAGGTCTTTCCAGTAGGGTAGGTCCCGAAATATAGATTTCTTCTTCCACATGGGTGCGTGTCCCTCAGCGTCATTCAGAATAGCTACTCCACCGGGACCCTTTCCAAAGATTACGTAGTGTAAATCATTGACCATAGCAAGCACGTGATCACCGGTGCGCATGGCGGGCTTCTTCCGGTGATCTGCCTCGCCTTTGAAATGCTTGCCTTTCTTTCGACATTGATGGTTGGTCGGAAGAAATCGATGATGGCCCAGGTACACATTCTTCCTGCATTTGTCCAGGTATATACTTTTAGTGTCATCTAAACAGTGCGTGCATGCATGGTATCCTTTGTTTGTCTGTCCTGAAAGGTTACTGAGAGCGGGCCAATTGTTGATGGTCACGAACAGCAACGCCTTAAGGTTAAATTCCTCATGTCTGTGTTCATCCCACGTACGTACACCGTTTCCATTCCACAGCTGTAAAAGTTCTTCAACTAATGGCCTTAGGTACACATCAATTTCGTTGCCGGGTTGCTTAGGGCCTTGGATGAGAACTGGCATCATAATGAACTTCCGCTTCATGCACATCCAAGGAGGAAGGTTATACATTCATAGAGTCACGGGCCAGGTGATGTGATTGTTGCTCTGCTCCCCGAAAGGATTAATGCCATCTGCGCTTAAAGCAAACCATACATTCCTTGGGTCCTTTGCAAACTCATCCCAATACTTTCTCTCGATTTTTCTCCACTGCGACCCGTCAGCGGGTGCTCTCAACTTCCCATCTTTCTTTCGGTTCTCACTGTGCCATCGCATCAACTTGGCATGCTCTTCGCTTCTGAACAGACGTTTCAACCGTGGTATTATAGGAGCATACCACATCACCTTCGCAGGAACCCTCTTCCTGGGGGGCTCACCGTCAACATCACCAGGGTCATCTTGTCTGATCTTATACCGCAATGCACCACATACCGGGCATGCGTTCAGATCCTTGTATGCACCGGGTAGAGGATGCAGTCATTAGGGCATGCATGTATCTTCTCCACCTCCAATCCTAGAGGGCATACGACCTTCTTTGTTGCGTATGTACTGTCGGGCAATTCGTTATCCTTTGGAAGCTTCTTCTTCAATATTTTCAATAGCTTCTCAAATCCTTTGTCAGCCACAGCATTCTCTGCCTTCCACTGCAGCAATTCCAGTACGGTACCGAGCTTTGTGTTGCCATCTTCGCAATTGGGGTATAACCCTTTTTTGTGATCCTCTAACATGCGATCGAACTTCATCTTCTCCTTTTGACTTTCGCATTGCGTCCTTGCATCGACAATGACCCGACGGAGATCATCATCATCGGGCACATCGTCTGGTTCCTCTTGATCTTCAGCAGCTTCACCCATTGCAGCATCATTGGGCACATCGTTTGGTTCCTCTTGATCTTCACCAGCTCCCCCCGTTGCAGCATCACCGTATTCAGGGGGCACATAGTTGTCATCGTACTCTTCTTCTTCGCCGTCTTCCATCATAACCCCTATTTCTCCATGCCTCGTCCAAACATTATAGTGTGGCATGAAACCCTTGTAAAGCAGGTGGGAGTGATGGATTTTCCGGTTAGAGTAAGACCTCGTATTCCCACATTCAGTGCATGGACAACACATAAAACCATTCTGCTTGTTTGCCTCAGCCGCATCGAGAAACTCATGCACGCCCTTAATGTACTCGCGGGTGTGTCTATCACCGTACATCCATTGTCGGTTCATCTGCGTGCATTATATATAATTAAGTGTCCAAATTAATAGAAGTTCATCATCACATTAAAACCAAAGTGCATACATAGTTCTCATCTAACAACATATAGCTCTCCAAAGCATCTAATTAATTAAACCATACATTGAAACTATGTAAAACATTTCAATGCGAAAACAAATGCGATCATAATCGCAACCAAGCTAAAAATTGATCCAACGGCATAATGATACCAAGCCTCGGTATGAATGGCATATTTTCTAATCTTTCTAATCTTCAAGCACATTGCATCCATCTTGATCTTGTGATCATCGACGACATCCGCAACATGCAACTCCAATATCATCTTCTCCTCCTCAATTTTTTTTATTTTTTCCTTCAACAAATTGTTTTCTTCTTCAACTAAATTTAACCTCTCGACAATAGGGTCGGTTGGCATTTCCGATTGACATACATCCTACATAAATAAAATCTATGTCACGTTGGTCGGCATAATTTTCATAAACAATAAATGAACCAATAGTTATAAAGATAATATATATACCACATCCGAATCATAGACAGGATGAGGGCCGACGGGGGCGGATACCAAAACCATCACACTATATAAGATGTAATAATAAAAGTAATAAAATAATACAAGTATCTATGTAAACATACAAGTAAGAATATTTTTCCTTTCAGAAAGAAGATAAGAATAAGAGGGTCACCACGGTGGTGCCGGCGATGAGCTCGGCGCGGGTGATCGACGGCGGTGAAGACGGGGGCTGGGCGTGACGGACCGCTAAACCTAGACAAATATTATGGAAAATGGAGCTTGGAGGTCGAGCTTGGAGAGGAGAAAGCTTAAGTAGTGTGGCTCGGGCATTCCATCGAACACCTTGTGTGCATAGGAGGTGAGCTAGAGCACCACCAAGCCCTCTCCCCCTCGGCCAGAGAAAAACAGAGCACTGGGGTGCTCTGCTCGTGAGCGAGGGGTATATATAGGCATCTCATTGGTCCCGGTTGGTGACATGAGCTGGGACTAAAGGGGAGCCTTTGGTCCCGGTTCAGGCCACCAACCGGGACCAATGGTGGTGGGCCAGGAGCGAGGCCCATTGGTCCCGGTTCATCCCACCAACCGGGACCAAAAGGTCCAGATGAACCGGGACCAATGGCCCACGTGGCCCAGCCGGCCCCCTGGGCTCACGAACCGGGACCAATGCCCACATTGGTCCCAGTTCTGGACTGAACCGGGACTAATGGGTTGACCCGGCCTGGACCAAAGCCCTGTTTTCTACTAGTGAGCCCGTAGCAGCCACGTAAAACTTGCAACAACAAAGTAGAGGACGTCTAACTTGTTTTTGCAGGGCTTGCTACGATGTGATATGGTCAAGACATGATGAGATATATATTGTTGTATGAGATGATTATGTTTTGTTAAAGTTATTGGCAACTGGCAGGAGCCTTATGGTTGTCTCTTTATTCCATAAGATGCAAGCGCCATATAATTGCTTTACTTTATCGCTATGCGATAGCAATAGTTGCAAAAGCAATAGTTGGCGAGACGGCCATGTGACGACACATTGATAAAGATCAAGATGATGAAGATCATGGTGTCAAGCCGGTGACGATGAAGATCATGATAGCACTTCGGAAATGGAGATCAAAGGCACATGATGATAATGGCCATATCATGTCACATATTTTGATTGCATATGATGTTTATCGTGTATGCATCTTATTTTGATTAGTACGACGGTAGCATTATGAGATGATCCCTTACTAAAATTTCAAGGTATAAGTGTTCTCCCTAAGTATGCACCGTTGCGACAGTTCTTCGTGCTGAGAAACCACATGATGATCGGGTGTGATAAGCTCTGCGTTCACATAGAATGGGTGCAAGCCAATTTTGCTAATGCAGAATACTCGGGTTAAACCTGACGAGCCTAGCATATCCAGATATGGCCTCGAAACACTGAGACCGAAAGGTCAAGCGTGAATCATATGGTTGATATGATCAACATAGTGATGTTCACCATTGAAAACTACTCCATCTCACGTGATGATCGGACATGGTTTAGTTGATATGGATCACGTGATCATTTAGATGACTAGAGGGATGTCTATCTAAGTGGGAGTTCTTAAGTAATATGATTAATTGAACTTTAATTTATCATGAACTTAGTCCTGATAGTTTTTGCATATCTATGTTGTAGATCAATAGCTTGCGATGTAGCTCCCTGTTTATTTTTTGATATGTTCCTAGAGAAAAATAAGTTGAAAGATGATAGTACCAATGATGCAGACTGGGTCCATGATCTGAGGATTATCCTCATTGCTATAGGGAAGAATTATGTCCTTGATGTGCTGCTAGGTGACGGACCTATTGCGGGAGCAGATGCAGACGTTATGAACGTTTGGCAAACTCGGTATGATGACTACTTGATAGTTTAGTGCGCCATGCTTTACGGCTTAGAACCGGGACTTCAAAAACGTTTTAAACACCACAGAGGATATAAGATGTTCCACGAGCTGAAATTGGTATTTCAGACTCATGCGCGAGTCGAGAGGTATGAGACCTCTGACAAGTACTTTGCCTACAAGATGGAGGAGAATAGCTCAACCAGTGAGCATGTTCTCAGATTGTCTGAGTACTACAATCACTTGAATCAAGTGGGAGTTAATTTTCTAGATAAGATAGTGATTGATAGAGTTCTCTAGTCACTATCACCAAGTTACTGGAACTTCGTGATGAACTATAATATACAAGGGATGACGAAAACGATTCCCGAGCTCTTCGCGATGCTAAAATTGGCGAAGGTAGAAATCAAGAAAGAGTATCAAGTGTTGATGGTTAACAAGACCACTAGTTTCAAGAAAAGTGGCAAAGGAAAAAAAAGGGAACTTCAAGAAGGAAAGGCAAGCAAGTTGCCACTCCCGTGAAGAAACCCAAAGCTAGACCTAAGCCAGAAACTGAGTTCTTCTACTGCAAAGGGAATGGTCACTGGAAGTGGAACTACCCCAAATATTTGGCAGATAAGAAGGATGGCAAAGTGAACAAAAGTATATATGATATACATGTTATTGATGTGTACTTTACTAGTGTTCATAGTAACCCCTAGGTATTTGATACCCATTCAGTTGCTATGATTAGTAACTCGAAACAGGAGTTACAAAATGAATAGAGACTAGTTGAGGGCAAAGTGACGATGTGTGTTGGAAGAGATTCCAAGGTTGATAAGATCACCATCGCACACTCCCTTTACCTTCGCGATTAGTGTTGAACCTAAAATAAATGTTATTCGGTGTTTGCGTTGAGCATAATATGATTGGATAATGTTTATTGCAATACGATTATTCATTTAAGTCAAAGAATAATTGTTATTCTGTTTACATGAATAAAACCTTCTGTGGTCATACACCCAAGGTGAATGGTTTATAGAATCTCGATCGTAGTGATACACATATTCATAATATTGATACCAAAAGATGCAAAGTTGATAATGATAATGCAACATATTTACGGCACTGCCATTTAGGTCATATTGGTGTAAAGTGCATGAAGAAACTCCATGCCGATGGTCTTTTGGAATCACTTGATTATGAATCACTTGATGCTTGCGAACCATGCCTCATGGGCAAGATGACTAAGACTCTGTTCTCTAGAACAATGGAGCGAGCCACTAACTTATTGGAAATAATACATACCGATGTATGCAGTCCGATAAGTGTTGAGGCTCGCGGCAGGTATCATTATTTTCTGACCTTCACAGATGATTTGAGCAGATATGGGTATATCTACTTAATGAAACATAAGTTTGAAACATTTGAAAAGTTCAAAGAATTTCAGAGTGAAGTGGAAAATCATCGTAACAAGAAAATAAAATTTCTACGATCTGATCGCGGAGGCGAATATTTGAGTTACGAGTTTGGTCCTCATTTGAAACAATGTGGAATAGTTTCGCAACTCATGCCACCTGGAACACCACAGCACAATGGTGTGTCTGAACGTCCTAATCGTACTTTATTGGATATGGTGCGATCTATGATGTCTCTTACCGATTTACCACTATTGTTTTGGGGTTATGCATTAGAGACAACTGCATTCCCATTAAATTGGGCACCATCTAAATCCGTTGAGATTACACCGTATGAACTATGGTTTGGCAAGAAACCAAAGATGTTGTTTCTTAAAGTTTGGGGTTGCGATGCTTATGTGAAAAAGTTTGAAATTGATAAGCTTGCACCCAAATCGGAGAAGTGTGTCTTCATAGGATACCCAAAATAAACTGTTGGGTACACCTTCTACCACAGATCCGAAGGCAAGATATTTTGTTGCTAAGAATGGATCCTTTCTAGAGAAGGAGTTTCTCTCGAAAGAAGTGAGTGGGAGGAAAGTAGAACTTGGTGAGGTAATTGTACCTTCTCCCGAATTGGAAAGTAGTTCATCACAAGAAATCAGTTCCAGTGATTCCTACACCAATTAGTGAGGAAGCTAATGGTGATGATCATGAAACTTCACATCAAGTTACTACCGAACCTCGTAGGTCAACCAGAGTACGTTCCGCACCAGAGTGATACAATAATCCTGTTCTGGAAGTCATGTTACTAGACCATGACGAACCTCTGAACTATGAGGAAGCGATGATGAGCACAGATTCTGCAAAATGGCTTGAGTCCATGAAATCTGAGACGGGATCCATGTATGAGAACAAAGTATGGACTTTGATTGACTTGCCTGATGATCGGTGAGTCATTGAGAATAAATGGATCTTCAAGAGGAAGACGGACGATGATAGTTGTGTTACTATCTACAAAGCTCAAATTGTCGCAAAATGTTTTCAACAAGTTCAAGGTGTTGACTACGATGAGATTTTCTCACTCGTATTGATGCTTAAAAGTATGTCTGAATCATGTTAGCAGTTGCCGAATTTTATGAAATCTGGCAAATGGATGTCAAAACTACATTCCTTAATGGATTTCTTAAAGAAGAGTTGTATATGATGCAACCAGAAGGTTTAGTCGATCCTAAAGGTGCTAACAAAATGTGCAAGCTCCATCGATCCATATATTGACTGGTGCAAGAATCTCGGAGTTGGAATATACGCTTTGATAAGTTGATCAAAGCACATGGTTTTATACAGACTTGCAGTGAAGTCTGTATTTACAAGAAAGTGAGTGGGAGCACTACAACATTTCTAATAAGTATATGTGAATGACATATTGTTAATCGGAAATAGTGTAGAATTTTCTGGAAAGCATAAATGAGTGCTTGAAAGGAGTTTTTCAAAGAAAGACCTCGGTGAAGCTACTTACATATTGAGCATCAAGATATATAGAGATAGATCAAGACGCTTGATATATTTTCAATGAGTACATGCCTTGACAAGATTTTGAAGTAGTTCAAAATGGAACGGTCAAAGAAGGAGTTCTTGCACGTGTTGCAAGGTGTGAAGTTGAGTAAAGACTCAAAACCCAACCATGGCAGAAAATAGAAAGATAATGAAAAGTCATTCTCTATGCCTCAATCATAGGTTCTATAAAGTATGCTATGATGTGTATTAGACCTATTGTGTACCTCACCATAAGTTTGGCAAGAGGGTACAATAGTGATCCAGGAGTGGACCACTGGACAGCGGTCAAAAATATCCTTAGTGGTATAAGGAAATATTTCTCGGTTATGGAGGTGATAAAGAGTTCATCGTAAAGAGTTACGCCGATGCAAGCTTTTACACCGATCCGGATGACTCTTAGTCTCAATCTAGATACATATTGAAAGTGGGAGCAATTAGCTAGAGTATCTCCATGCAGAGCATTGTAGACATAGAAAATTTGTAAAATGCATACGGCTCTGAATGTGGTAGACCCATTGACTAAGCTTCTCTCACAAGCAAAACATGATCACACCTTAGTACTCTTTGGGTGTTAATCACATAGCAATGTGAACTAGATTATTGACTCTAGTAAAATCCTTTGGGTATTAGTCACATGGCGATGTGAACTAATCACATGTGATGTGACCTATTGGTGTTGAATCACATGGCGATGTGAACTAGATTATTGACTCTAGTGCAAGTGGGAGACTGAAGGAAATATGCCCTAGAGGCAATAATAAAGTCGTTATTTGTATTTCCTTATATCATGATAAATGTTTGTTATTCATGCTAGAATTGTATTAACCGGAAACTTAGTACATTTGTGAATATATAGACAATTAGAGTGTCCCTAGTATGCCTCTACTTGACTAACTCGTTAATCAAAGATGGTTAAGTTTCCTAGCCATGGACATGTGTTGTAATTTCATGAACGAGATCACATCGTTAGAGAATGATGTGATGGACAAGACCCACCTGTTATCTTAGCATAATGATCGTTTCGTTTATAGCTATTGCCTTCTTCATGTCTTATACATGTTCCTATGACTATGAGATTATGCAACTCCCGAATACCGAAGGAACACTTAGTGTGTTATCAAACATCACAACATAACTGGGTGATTATAAAGATTCTCTACAGGTGTCTCCGATGGTGTTTGTTGAGTTGGCATAGATCGAGATTAGGATTTGTCACTCCGATTGTCAGACGGGTATCTCTAGGCCCTCTCGGTAATGCACATCAGTATAAGCCTTGCAAGCAATGTGACTAATGAGTTAGTTGCGAGATGATGCATTACAGAACGAGTAAAGAGACTTGATGGTGACGAGATTGAACTAGGTATGATGATACCGACGATCGAATCTCGGGCAAGTAACATACTGATGACAAAGGGAACAACGTATGTTGTTCTATGGTTTGACCCATAAAGATCTTCATAGAATATATAGGAACCAATATGAGCATCCAGGTTCCGATGTTGGTTATTGACCGGAGATGTGTCTCGGTCATGTCTACATAGTTCTCGAACCCGTAGGGTCCGCATGCTTAACGTTCGATGACAATTTATATTATGAGTTATGTGATTTGATGTACAAAAGTTTGTTCGGAGTCTCAGATGAGATCACGGACATGATGAGAGTCTCGAAATGATCGAGACATAAAGATTAATATATTGGATAATGTTATTCGGACACCGGATGAGTTCCGTGGGTCACCGGATAAATATCGGAGTGCCAGGGGCTTATCGGGACCCTCGGGGAAACTAATGGGCCTCTATGGGACTTAGTGGAAAGAGAGGAAGGGCCAGGAGGGGCTAGCCGCCCCCTGGGTCCGAATTGGACTAGGGGAGGCGTGGCGGTCCCCCCCCCCTTTCCTTCCCTTCCCCCTCTTCCTTCCTTCCCCGTCTCTTCCTTGTTGGAAACCTACTACGAATAGGATTCCTATTCCTAGTAGGAATCCTACTTGGGGCGCGCCCCTATAGGGCCAGCCGGCCTCCCCCTTGCTCCTTTATATACGGGGGAAGGGGGCACCCTAGAACACACAAGTTGACAGTTGTCTTAGCCGTGTGCGGTGCCCTCTTCACAGATTTCCACCTCGGTCATATCGTTGTAGTGCTTAGGCAAAGCCCTGCGTCGGTAACTTCATCATCACCATCATCACGCCGTCGTGCTGACGAAACTCTCCCTCGGCCTCAACTGGATCAAGAGTACGAGGGACGTCACCGAGCTGAATGTGCGCAAATCGCGGAGGTCTCGTGCGTTCGGTAATTGGTCGGTTGGATCGTAAAGACGTTCGACTACATCAACCGCGTTACTTAGAGCTTCCGCTTTCGGTCTACGAGGATACATGGACACACTCTCCCCTCTCTTTGCTATGCATCTCCTAGATAGATCTTGCGTGATCGTAGAATTTTTTTTTAAATACTGCATGATCTTAGGAATTTTTTTGAAATACTAAAGGAGAAAAAGTTGATGTCATCTTAAATTCTTCCTATTCTGAAAATTTAAAATATTATGTAGCTTAAACCGTAGGTCGAATACGAAAACGATTTTCACGTAGAAGATTTATCGCGACGAGATCTTCAAAAGTATGCCATGTTGGTATATACCAACAACTTTTTTCGACTCAAAAGTTACCAGGCCTTGGTCACATAAGTTATCATGTCTGTAGTATGCTAGTTATCGTGATATTTCCACATAAGTTATCGGGGCATAAAAATGGTTCTCCCATCCACATGCATGTATGCAATAGAGGACAAAAAGCTCACGTCATCCTAGACTATCCATATTCTAAAAATTCAAAATATTTTTTAGATCAAACCATCGGTCGGATGCAAAATCATTTTCACATAAATGATTTGTCGCGATGTGATCTTTAAAACTAGATCCCATGTTGATATGTTCTGATGACTTTTCGGGCTCAAAAGTCACAACATATTGACTAAGTAAGTTACCACACATGTTGTACGTAAGTTATCTTGTGTTTTCATATAAGTTTCCGTGGGTATGTTTTTTCGACAACTATTTTCACCTTGCTCGATATTACATAAGTGTTTGTATCCAAGTTATCAGGTTTATGATTGGTATGTTACCATTCTATTTACACTTAAGTTATTGAAGTTATGTTTTTCAACAACCTTTCCCCCTTGATCAGTGTTACCACGGTGTTTGTCAGGTATATATGCGGATAATATATTATCATGTTATTTTCACATAATTTATCAGGGGTGTGTTTTTCAACAACTCCCCACCCCTTGGTCTATGTTACTACGGTGGTTGCACGTAAGTTATCAGGTATGCGGTCGTATATTACCATACCATTTACACATAAATTGACGAGGGTATATTTTTCAACAATTTTCCTCTTGGTAAAAGTTAGCATGATGTTTATACGTAAGTTATCGGTTATGCGGTGCTTATATTATCATATTATTTATATAGAAAATATCGGTGATGTTTGAACAACTTTTTTTCCCGGGTCAAAAAATTACCATGGTGCTTGTAGGTCTCCGGCGCTTAAAATATTATGCTATTTACACAAAAGTTACCGGGGCTTGTTTGAAAAACATTTACCTTAGGAGTAAAAAAAGTTATCATGGTGCTTTAGACGTAAGTTATCAGATCTATGGTGTGTGTCTTCATATGCTATTTACCCAAAAATTATCAGAGGTATATTTCAATAAAAATATTCTCGGGTCCAGATTACCATCATGTTTTCACCTAAGTTATCAAGTATGTGGTGCTTATATTACCATTCTATTTGCTAAGAACTAACCGAAGTTCCTTTTTCGACAATTTTTCCCCATGGTCAAAGTTACCACAATGTTTGTACATAAATTATCAGGTATGTGGTGTGTATATTATCATAGTATTAACATAAAAATTATTGGAGAAATCTTTTCAATAATTTTCTTCCACATGGTCAAACTTAGCATGGTGCTTTCATCAAAGTAATCAGGTCTATGGTGCATATATTACCATGCTACTTACTCAGAATTTACGATGAGTATGTTTTCAACCATTTTTTCTCTCAGGTCCAAAATACCGCATTGTTTGCATCTAAGTTATCAAGTCTGTGATGCATATATTACCGTGTTATTTACACAGTAGCCATCAGTGGTATGTTTTTAACATATTTTTTTATCCGACCCAAAGTTACCGTTGTATTTACATGTAAGTTATCCAGTTTATGACGTGTATATCACCAATGCTATTTAGCAGTGAAATTATATGTCAAGCGCAAGAAAAAGGAACCAAATAAAACAAGGAATGCAGTAGTAGTTTCAATGACGATAGCATCAAGCATTAGTCACTTCGGTTCCATACAAGGTGCATTTCAAAGCAGCAATGAGGAGCCTTGCGGTCGCTTCCTAAAAAAATTTAAGTTAGTTATTTCACTTTACAGGCTAAGAATACACAGAAAACCTAGTATTGAATTATAGGAGCCATCTTCTCCGGGCAAATGGAAATTTCATCAGCGCTCTTGATAGACACCAAGCTTGTTAGTGACCAATTTGTTCAGTTCAGGCCAGGATACAGTTTGTTTCACCAAATAATTCTTCGACCCAGTTTATTCTCTCCTCTCTTCACATAGAGCAGAAAAAACTGAACTAGAATACTAGCTCTCACGGACGAGCACACCTGACCGAGCTGAACCGAATTCACCTGACACTTGCAGGAGCTAGCTAGCTTTGCACACACCTCTCCGCTCTCTGTTCTTGTATCTGCCTGCTTTGATGGTCGATGGCAGGAGGCTCTCCGAGCTGCTCCAGGAGCAGCAGGAGCAGAAAGGAGCCGTTCCTCCTCTCCCACGAGGTTGTCAGTGTTGCTCGCAAGTAAAAAGAAGATGTTGACATGTCACCACAAATTCCTAAGCGGTCGCGCACGTTGGTGGCTGACAGGAGCACCAGAGTGGCAGAGTCACAACACTGCGCGCTCTGCTTAATTGTGATAACGATAGCGCAAAGAGAGCCAACGCAACACACGGCACACCCACGTGATAGCCGCCGGCGCCGGCGCGGATGAGTCGTGCTTCTGCCACATTGTGGCGGTGCCGTTTCCCGGGTGAGGCCACGTCAACGCCATAATGCCTGAAAACCGCCCTGCCTTCTCGACGGGTGCGACGCCGCAGTCACCTTCCTTGTCACCGAGGAGTGGCTCGGCGTGTTCCGCTCCTTCACGCCGCCGTCTGGCGTCTGCCCGCGCGCCGCTGGGATTGAGGAGATCGCGATGCTGCGACAACTAGTGGAGGAACACAGCCTGGGCGGCGGTGAGGTGGTGGCTGGGCGGTGGAAGATTGCAGGAGAAGTGCGACCATGGTGTCGTCGCCGTTTTCCTTCAGGGAAGAAGAGAGTCGAGATGGAGGAAGGCCGAGAGGAGAAGGGAGAGAGGTGGTCGGGCGTGGGCGGCAGCGCGATGGGTGGATAGGTGTGCGCAGATTGAGCGGTTACCAGAATCGCCAGCAGCTGTGCGATCAAATATCGAACGGCATCCAGCTCGTGTGGCAATTTTGCAAAAACGATTATGGTTGCCACATACATATTTTGATATATAATACCATATGATAGTATATGAGGCATGTGGGGTAACTATCCTTGAATGGTAGGATGAATTTTCTCTATATATAGACACACACATGCAGTGAACTTTTTTAAAAAATGTCATGAACATTTTCGTAGAATGTAAAACACTTGTTGAGTATTACCTGATTTTTTTCTAAATTGCACATATACTTATATATGCTATGATTTTTTTTAATAATGCATGATTTGTTTTTACATTTTCATGAAATCTTTTTGAAATGCTATGACCATATTATTAAACGCATGAACATTTTCTAAAATATCATGAACAATTTTCTGAATTATACAAACTTTTTTTACAAATTAGGTGAACAATGTTTAACGGTATCATGAACACTTTAAAAAAATATCATGAACATATTTTTAAAAGCATGAATTTTCGCAAAAAGTCATGAATATTTTTTTGAATTGTACAAAAAAAATTATTAAGCCACATGAAAACAACTTTTACATTCTCTGAACAGTTTGTACTGTGCTTTGGACATTTTGGAAAATTAATTAAATGTCCTAAACAATTTTGAAATCTTGTGCACCTTCTTAAAAAACTAGAAAATTTGCAGCGTATAAGGATTTTTTTTAGGAATATGCAGCTTATAGGTGCCTTGTGTACTTGCCCATGAACCTGAAAAATTCCATGGCTGAACTAGCTTAGAAATTTTCCTCGGTTCAACATGAACCAGGTCCACGCCCGAAACAGTGATAAAAACGTGAGCTAGTGGAGCGTAGTGGGCCAGCCCAATGTAGCGACCAGACCTCAAACGGTCCAATTTCTGTGCTCCGGTGTCATCCCTGGATCAGTAATGCTGACACCACACAGTACTCGAATGATTTATAACAGAGTAGCAATCAGACACTTATTACATCGAGTGTCTCAATAGAGAACTTATTACAATAAATATGGCTTAAGTACATCTAATAACGATAACATCGGAAGGCTTGGAAGATAAGCGAGTCCATCAACTCCAACGGCATCACTGAGTATAGACCCACGACCTAAAACTCCTTAATCATCGTCTGAAAAGTCTGCAACATTAACGTTGCAGCCCAAAACGGGTCAGCACATGGAATATGCTGCCAATGTAACACATAGAGAGTAATGGAATGAAACAGCTATTCTATATGCATATTTGGCTGGTGGAAAGCTCTATGGTTATAGTTTTGCGTAAAGCCAATTTTTCCCTACTGCAAAAGAATAAATTTATTTAACTATCATGGTAGTTGTTAAACATTGAGAATGGTTGACAGCATTCTCAATCCCAATTAAGCATCATCATTAAACAAACCCATCAAAATTAATTTTATAATAACATATTGAGATTCACATGATAATCCAGGTACTAGATACTCAAGATGTTCATAACCGGGGACACGGCTAACCATGATTAGTTTATACACTCTGCAGAGGTTTGCGCACTTTTCCCCACAAGACTCGATCTCCTCCGTTGGATTTCTCGCACTACATGGTGTTTGAGAAACGGATGACCGAGACATAGTCTTTCAGAAGCGCTAGCACCTTACGATGGATAGACTGTACCACCTACATCCCCTACATCTTCTAGTCTACCACTGTAAGAGTTTGCACGACTTAGTCAACTATGCTAGAGCCCATAATAGCTTGTGGATGCACACGGAAGTTTCTAGCATGAATAATCTCATGATCCCTTTGAGCCTGGGTGGCGGTCCATAAAGAAAAACAGGCAATCCTGAAATACTCAGGTACCTCAATCCACCCAGATGTGTGTTTAAGTTGCCACCTTAAATAAATCATTAATTAACAATTTCACATCTGTCATGGATACACTCACCCAATCCACGTCTACTAGCATAGCATGGCATAATAAGCAAACGTAGAAGTAACTCCCAAAGGTTTGATAATAAACAAGTAATAGGTACTACCTCAACTACTTCCCAAACCCACAATTTAATTAGATCCCTATCATGCAATGTGTAAGGATTGATCTAATGCAATAAAACTGGGTAGAGGAAAAAAACATGATCAAAGTGTTACTTGCCTTGCTGATGATCCGGGAAACCTAGCGATTCGAAGTAGCAAGCGGCGCACTTCGGGTACTCTATCGCAAACAAACGAACATACAATAAGTACTCAACTAATGCAAAGGTAAAACTCAAATAAGAGATCTAACCAGAAAATTCAACTTAAGAACTCTAGTTAGCAAAAAGAGTCAAATCGAACGAAGCAACGAAAGACAAAAGGCAAAAAAAACAGGCTTCATTTACTATTCTGGATCTAAGGCAATTTTTATAGTGGCAAAAACTTGTTTAAGTTGGTTAAACAGAAATAGGGTTTCGAAACGAAACTCCAGGCGCTTGAATCGCCTGATTCCGATAAACGAACGAAAAGTTAGACTAAAACGAAAATCGGATCAGAAATCGCAATCAGAAAAATGGCGGATTTAATCCGAGAAAAGGAAAAACGACAAACAGTTTAACGAACAAACGTTCGTTAACTGAATCTAAACGAAGAATGCGTTCGTTAAAACGAACGAACGAGCGAACGCTCGCTAAATTAGCCTAAACCGAAAAAAACCCGATCTAAAGAAAAAACGAAACTAAAAAACGAACGAAAAGCGGCGAAAACCGACCGAAAACCGGCGGGTCAGCCCCGACGCCGCTGTCGTGGTTCTAAGCCTGACAGTAGAGTGGGGGGTAGGTATGGAGAGGCAAGGTCCTAGCTATGGAGAGGTTGTAAGCACAAAAGATGTACGAGTTCAGGCCCTTCTCGGAAGAAGTAACAGCCCTACGTCTCGGAGCCCGGAGGCGGTCGAGTGGATTATGAATGTATGCATTACTAGGTGCCGAACCCTTCTGCCTGTGGAGGGGGGTGGCTTATATAGAGTGCGCCAGGACCCCAGCCAGCCCACGCAGGAGAGGGTTTAAGGTGAGTTAAGTCTGGGGCGTTACTGGTAACGCCCCACATAAAGGCCTTTACTATCATAAAGTCTACTTGATTACAGGCCGTTGCAGTGTAGAGTGCCTCTTGACCTCCTGGTGGTCGAGTGGGTCTTCGTGGTCGAGTCCTTCAGGCCAGTCGAGTGAATCCTCGTTGGTCGACTGGAAGGCGACCTCTTCTAAGGATGTCCTGGGGTAAGTTATTTGGATCAGGTCCATGACCCTACCCTAGGTACATAACCCCATCATTAGCCCCCGAATGGATTGAGGCTTCGAGTGAAGAAGGAGTTGATGTCGTTTCCGATTAACCTTTGTGCTCCGGTTGTGCGCTGTTCTGGACCAAAGAATCCCTTTGTCGACAGGAAACGACTTGCCTTCAGTCGACTTGATCCATTCTGTTTTTGCGTCGAGTGATCTTTCAGGCTTCGACGATCTCCGAGCGACGGATCGCCGGAAACACCGCGCCTGACAGACTGATTTGTTGCTCGCGGATTCCGCGGGATGCGAAATTTTGGGGTGTGCGCGAAGCGGGGCGGACCGCGGCGTTCGGATGGGACGGGGCGTGGATGCCTCGATCTCCGCGCCGCCTTTTTCGCCACGTATCCCGTCTGCATAACTGTTCCAGATATGATTAGATCGACCGGGCCCACCTGTCATCCACTCGGAAGGGACCTTATAAATGTGCCCGGCGAGGATTTCTGTGCTGCGCCTTAGCATTCTCCCCCTCTCTCTGCTTCCTTCCTCCCTGCTTAGCGTGCTCGCTCTCGCCCCCGCACCACTTCCCTTTGCGCATCTCGCCGGCGACCATGGCCAAGGAGAAGACGGCGGCGCTGGAGCGCGCAAAGAAGGCGTCGGCATCGGAGAAGGCGAAAGGAAGATCCACCACCCGCGGAGGGTCCTCGTCCAGATCCCGCCTGCCGAAGGGCTGGGTCCAAGGAGACTGGATCCAGTCGACCATCACGGAGAATGACCTCCTCGACATGGCCAACGAGGGCTTGATCCCCCACGGAGCTGCGAGGCTTCCGGGGAAGGAGTGGCAGCCTCAGCCAGAAGAGGGTGAGTGTGTGCTTTTGGCCACCCATGTTGATCGCGGGTTTTCCTTGCCACCGAGTGTTTTCTTTCGTGGCTTCTTGAATTTCTTCGGAGCGCAGCTCCACCATTTTACCCCAAACTCCATTGCCTATCTTGCTGCGTTCGTGTCCATGTGTGAGGGTTTCTTGGGCTGTCAACCGCACTGGGGTTTGTTCAAGCATATATTCACGTGTCGCTCTCAGACCGTGAAGAAGGCGAGTCCAGGCGACGAAAAGACCCGAGTCGTCCAAATGTGTGGAGGTTTGGGCATCCAGGTGAGGAATAAGAGCACCTTCCCGCCCATGACCTTTCCCGAGTCCGTTAGAGGCTGGCAGTCGACTTGGTTCTACTGCCAGGTCCAGTCGACGCCAGGGCAGTCGAGTGGACTCCCTCCGTTCACCATGGACCGAGTGAGCAAGCCTTCCCCTCTGAAGCTGATTCCGGAGGAGAGAGCCGACGTGAAGATGTTGATGGAGCGCGTGGTGCAGTTGGTTCGGGAGGGAGTGACAGGCATGGACCTCTTGGAGGTTTTCCTCAGGCGTCGCATCCAGCCTCTCCAGTTCCGGAGCCACTGCATGTGGTTGTACTGTGGGACCGAAGACGAGACTAGAGTCCATCCAGAAGCAGTTGACGATGTCACTCTGGAAAGATGGATGGCAGCCGTCACCGGAAACAAGGACAACCCATGCGGAGCCAGAAGGATTCCTCCACTCGACCACAATAGTGATCCAAATAAGGTACACTTGCCCTGCTCTCCACTGCATTCTTGTCGCATTCATCTCTGTCCACTCTGCCGACTGGTCGACTGATCATTGTCTTGATATCTGCTAGGCCCTCACCGAGCTGTACTCGATGCCCAATGGGGCACAAACTCCGACTGAGGAGGGTGAGGCGAGTGGGGGCGAGAGCCAGGACGAGGAGGAATGGGACTCGGACGTTGCAGGGGACGACGACGACGATGATGATGACGACGGCGATGATGATGATGCCGAAGACGAGGAGGAAGAGGAGGAGGTCGTGCCACCGCGCTCGGAAAGGCGGTCGAAGCTCGTCCACGACCCTTCGACTGAACGTGGAAAGGGGGTTGCGACGCAGTCGACCAAGCGCCCTAGGACCACTTCTCCAGCGCCGACTGAAAAGGCGCCGAAGCAGCTTAGGGGGGGTCCGCCAAAGCCGACCAAGCTCCTGCCGAAGATGAAGGTGTCCATCCCCACCATATCAGGGTAATTGTGCTGCTCATATTTTCTTATTCTGTGCGAACTTTATCTCTGGTCGACGCTGAAGTTAGTCGACCGATCCTTTGGAGTTGCAGTGCTGCTACTTCTGAGACCTCGGCCCGGGCTGATGACCACGAGATGGAGGATGCAGCAACTTCGAACCCAGGTACTATATTCTTAACATCGTTCTTAGTCGACTGACTCGCGATCTCTGATCCTGATTCTTCTCCGCAGCTCCACCCAATACTGTTATCAATCTCCCTGATGACGACGAGGATGAAGAAACACTGGCACGCAGGAGGAGTCGGAAAGCGTCCGCCAGTAAGGTGCCTCAGGATGTGACGGCGCCTGAGATTCTGACTGTGGAAGAAGAGAACATCACTCGACACACGGTGTCCTTCGCAAATCCACTGACGAGTGCTCAGCAGTCCTCCCTCTTCACGACGCACCACGTCCCAGAGGACCAAGCTGGCGCAGCGAAGGAGGCAATACGCCAGGCGGGACTCATGATGGAGCAGCTGAAGACTATCCGGGACGCGAGCCAGGCAGCTTATGACGCCAGCTCTGCCCTCCAAATCAATGTCCAGGTCAGTCGACCGCTGTTTGTTCTGTTGGATATGCTACCAAAAACTTTTCTTTTCCGGAATTTATAGTAATCACCCACTGGGTGTGTCGAATAAACTCCGTGTTAGCGGGGGCACGCTGAGTGCACCCGCTGGGTGTGGTCCCCAAGGCTAAGGTCGACTGCTGGCAGTCGGCCTTAGGCTTTATAATGTCAATCTTTCTGTCAGTCGACTGGTCGACTGGATTTCACAAACCGGTGGGGGCACGCTGAGTGCACCCACTGGGTGTAGTCCCCAAGGCTAAGGTCGACTGCTGGCAGTCGGCCTTAGGCTTTATAATGTCAATCTTTCTGTCAGTCGACTGGTCGACTGGATTTCACAAACCGGTGGGGGCACGCTGAGTGCACCCGCTGGGTGTAGTCCCCAAGGCTAAGGTCGACTGCTGGCAGTCGGCCTTAGGCTTTATAATGTCAATCTTTCTGTCAGTCGACTGGTCGACTGGATTTCACAAACCGGTGGGGGCACGCTGAGTGCACCCACTGGGTGTAGTCCCCGAGACTGTGGTCGACTGCTTGCAGTTGATCACAGTCTTAGAGAATGCATCTCGCACTTTTTTTTTTTGAGGTCGACTGGTCGACTTTGTCTTCAACAGGATTAGTGGGGGCACGCTGAGTGCACCCACTGGGTGTAGTCCCCGAGACTATGGTCGAATGCTTGTATTTGGCTGTAGTCTTAGAAACGTGTGTTTATCTCTTTTTCACTCGGAAGTGAATTATATTTGACATTTAGTCGATTGGTTCTTCACAGAACTCCTGTGATCTTGTGGCTCGCTACTCAGAGCTGGAACAAAAACATACTCAAGTCGAGCTGAGCTTGAGGCTGGTTCAGGAGAAGCTGACAAAGGCAAAGGAGGAGACCGAAGGTATGTTTGGTGAGACCCTGACGACTGCTTTTCCCCTTGCTTGTTTCAGCATCTGATCTTGCTGTAACTTGCAGGTAAGGTAAGGGAGGCCCAGCAGAAGAAAGACCTTGAGCTAGCTGAGAAGATCAAGCTTGCTGACGAGAAGCTAGCTTCAGTTACCAAGCTCGAACAAGACAATACCAATCTGAAAGCTGCTCTTGGGATTGCCAACAAGGAGGTCAGTCGACTGAAAACTGACAAAGCTGCCCTGACCGACCAAGTCAGCAAATTGACTGAGAAGAAAACTGAACTGGAGGCCTTCCTGAGCGGCCTTGCCAAAAAGTTGTTCCTTATGCTTGAAGGTAAACCTCCATGTTTGGCAAATATTTCCAATTGTGGCTTTTTCCATTCGACTATCTCCTTGACTTAGTGATCACCCTTGCAGAATTTTGTCAAAACTTTGAAGAAGAAACCAGCCGACTAGAGCCAAACCTTGACCCCGTCAATTCTCCAGTGAACGACGAAGTTGCCATGGATGTTTTCCGATTGGAGTCTCGCGTTGCAGCTGTCGTGGATTATCTCGCAAGGCTGAAGGCCGCCACATCTCGCATCGACTCGACGCTCTGGCCTGAGGAGACACTTCAGAATGACCTTGAGTCGCTGATGGCCCGCTTGAACACGATCCCTGGTCGAGTGCAGGAGTGGAAGAAGTCCTCGGCTCGGTGTGGTGCAGATGTCGCTCTGTGTCTGGCCCGAGTCCACTGCAAAGATGCGCGAGAAGAGAAGCTGGCGGCCCTTCGGGTGGCCAATACCAAGAAGCACGACTTCAGATCCTTTATGGAAACTTTCCTTGCAGCTGCCACTCGGATCGCCGACAGGATTGACCTTGATGAATTTGTTGCACCTTCCAGCCCTCCACAGGAGGGGTAAAAAACTTCTTCTGGCTCGACGCTTTAAATTTGCCTCGGTATGCCGAGTGAAATTGTAACCGACAAATCTTAACAGGCTTGACGCCTGAGCACTTTCGGTTCCTTTAGATGTCGATTCAAACTTGGATTTGGTGCTTGAATACGATTGCCTTCGGCTCGGAATGTCTTTTGCAGGTTCAAGGCAAGGTGCCTGTGCTGCAATCGATTTATTCTTTACTCGGTAGGATTTTCACGACTTAGGCGAGTGCTTGGACTGCAGCTAAGCCTCCGAGTGAGAGGGTTGCTCTTCACTCGGTAGGATTTTTATAACTTAGGCGAGCACGAGGCTGCAGCTAAGCCTCCGAGTGGAAGGCTGACTTACCACTCGGTAGGATTTTTACGACTTAGGCGAGTGCTTGGACTGCAGCTAAGCCCCCGAGTGAGAGGGTTGCTCTTCACTCGGTAGGATTTTTATAACTTAGGCGAGCACGAGGCTGCAGCTAAGCCTCCGAGTGGAAGGCTGACTTACCACTCGGTAGGATTTTTACGACTTAGGCGAGTGCTTGGACTGCAGCTAAGCCCCCGAGTGAGAGGGTTGCTCTTCACTCGGTAGGATTTTTATAACTTAGGCGAAACGGATTCACAGCTAAGCCTCCGAGTGGGAGTCTGGCTCACCACTCGGTAGGATTTTGATAACTTAGGCGAAACGGATTCGCGGCTAAGCCTCCGAGTGGGAGTCTGGCTCACCACTCGGTAGGATTTTTACAAACTTAGGCGAAACGGATTCGCAGCTAAGTCACCCACTGAGGGGAATTTCATTGGACCAAAAAATAAAAAGTGATAGATATTATGGAGGAACTATGACGCTTATTATTTTGAGGTCCATGAACTACAGAAGTATTTTATTGCAACTCATCCGAGTGATAAAGCTTAAGTGTAAAACGGGCGGAGTAGCTCCGCGTTCCAAGCTCGGGGCTCGTCGATATTATGCTTGACGTTGTAAAGACGGTATGCCCCGTTGTGGAGAACCTTGGTGACGATGAAGGGGCCTTCCCAAGAAGGAGCAAGCTTGTGTGGTTTGTGCTGATCCACTCGGAGAACCAAATCTCCTTCCTGGAAGGCTCGACCTCTCACGTTTCGGGCGTGGAAACGCCGCAGATCTTGTTGGTAGATGGTCGACCGGATCAGAGCCATCTCCCTTTCTTCCTCTAAAAGTTCGACTGCGTCCTGCCGCGCTTGTTCAGCTTCTGCTTCGTTGTAAATTTCAACTCGAGGAGCATTGTGGAGAAGATCACTCGGCAAGACTGCTTCAGCTCCATAGACCAAGAAGAATGGAGTTCTTCCGGTCGACCGATTAGGCGTGGTCCGCAGTCCCCAGAGTACAGATGGAAGTTCGTCGACCCAAGCTCCAGCCGCGTGTTTGAGATCACGCATCAGTCGAGGCTTCAGTCCCTTGAGAATCAGTCCATTAGCTCGCTCTGCTTGTCCATTCGACTGCGGATGGGCGACTGATGCGTAGTCGACCCGTGTGCCCTGGGAGTCGCAGAAAGCTCTGAATTCCTCTGAGTCAAAGTTCGACCCATTATCCGTAATGATGCTGTGCGGGACTCCATATCTGAATATTAGTTCCCTGATGAAGCTAACAGCAGTACCGGTGTCAAGGCTCTTGATTGGTTTAGCCTCGATCCACTTGGTGAACTTGTCGACTGCCACCAGTAAATGCGTGAAGCCACTTCGTCCTGTTCTCAAAGGACCGATCATGTCCAGCCCCCAAACTGCAAAAGGCCAGACGAGCGGGATGGTTTTCAAAGCTGACGCAGGCTTGTGCGACATATTCGAGTAGAACTGACATCCCTCGCACTTATCTACTATCTCTTTTGCCATCTCATTCGCCTTGGGCCAGTAAAATCCGGCTCGGTATGCTTTGGCCACGATGGTCCGAGAGGACGCGTGATGACCACAGGTCCCCGAGTGAATATCATTGAGGATGAGTCGACCTTCTTCTGGTGTTATGCACTTCTGACCGACTCCAGTCGCGCTTTCTCTGTATAATTGTCCTTTGATTATGGTAAAGGCCTTAGATCGACGGACGATCTGTCGAGCCTCTTCCTCATCCTCCGGAAGTTCTTTCCTCAAGATATATGCGACATACGGAATCGTCCAGTCGGGAATGACCACCAAAACCTCCATGATCAAGTCGACCACCGCTGGGATTTCAACTTCAGTCGGATCTGTGGCGCCCTTGGGCTGCGGAGTTTCTTCTGTGAAAGGATCTTCTTTGACTGACGGAGTGTGTATATGCTCCAAGAACACACCACTCGGAATGGCTTCTCTCTTGGAACCTATCTTTGCTAGATCATCAGCTGCTTGATTTTTCAGTCGGGGTATATGATGGAGCTCCAACCCCTCGAACTTCTTCTCCAGCTTCCTCACTGCACTGCAGTATCCAGTCATGGCTGGGCTTCTCACGTCCCACTCTTTCATCACCTGATTGACCACTAAATCAGAGTCGCCATAGACCATTAGGCGACGGACGCCGAGTGAAATGGCCATGCGCAACCCATATAGGAGGGCCTCATATTCTGCCTCATTGTTGGAGGAATCAAAGTGAATCTGGAGCACATATCTGAGCTTATCTCCTCTGGGGGAAACCAGGACAACCCCAGCACCGGAACCATTCAACATCTTAGAGCCATCGAAAAACATGGTCCAATGCTCCGAGTGAACTTCAGTCGGCTGCTGTTGTTCAATCCACTCGGCGAGGAAATCTGCTATCGCCTGGGACTTAATGGCTTTCTTTGCCTCAAACTTGATATCAAGGGGAAGAAGTTCAATCGCCCATTTGGCCACTCGACCAGTTGCGTCTCTGTTGTGCAAAATCTCTGATAGTGGAGCGTCGCTGACGACTGTGATGGAATGGTCAGAGAAATAATGAGCAACCTTCTTTGTGGTCATGTATATTCCATACACAAGCTTCTGATAATGAGGATATCTCTCTTGGATGGAGTCAAGACTTCAGACAAATAATACACTGGGCGCTGAACTTTGAGAGCTTTTCCTTCTTCTTCCCGCTCGACCGTTAGCACAGTACTGACGACTTGTCCTGTGGTTGCGATGTAGAGCAACAGAGGCTCTTTGCTGATTGGAGCAGCAAGCACCGGCTGGGTGGAGAGCAGAGCTTTTAGCTCGGCAAACGCTGCATCAGCTTCTGGAGTCCACTCGAACTTGTCAGCCTTCTTCATCAGTCGGTAAAGAGGCAGTGCCTTTTCACCGAGTCGTGAGATGAATCGACTTAATGCGGCCAAGCATCCAGTAAGCTTCTGGACATCGTGCACTCGCACAGGGTGTTTCATTCGAAGAATAGTGCCAATCTTCTCTGGGTTAGCATCGATTCCCCGTTCGGAAACGAGAAAACCGAGTAACTTGCCACCAGGAACTCCAAATGTGCACTTTGATGGATTGAGCTTGATATCATACCTTCTGAGGTTGGCAAATGTTTCGGCGAGGTCAGCGAGCAGGTCGGAACCTTTTCGTGACTTGACAACAATATCATCCATATAAGCTTCCACATTCCGACTGATTTGGGTGAGTAGACACTTCTGAATCATTCGCATAAATGTGGCTCCGGCATTCTTGAGGCCGAATGGCATGGTGATATAGCAGAAGCACCCGAATGGAGTGATGAAAGCTGTTTTTACCTCATCGGGCCCGTACAGACGGATCTGGTGGTACCCGGAGTAAGCATCTAAAAAAGACAACCTCTCGCATCCCGCGGTCGAGTCAACAATTTGATCTATGCGAGGGAGAGGAAAGTGATCTTTCGGGCAGGCCCGGTTGATGTGCTTGAAATCAATGCACATTCGGAGCGACTTGTCCTTCTTAGGAACCATGACGACATTAGCGAGCCACTCGGAGTGGTATATCTCTCGGATAAATCCTGCCGCCAACAGTCGAGCCACTTCTTCACCGATGGCCTTTCTCTTCTGGATGGCGGACCGCCGAAGATGCTCTTTGACTGGCTTTGCAGACGAGTCGACTCTTAGGCGATGCTCAGCCAGTCCCCTGGGAACACCTGGCATGTCAGCGGGCTTCCATGCAAAAATGTCCCAGTTCTCACGGAGGAACTGGATGAGCGCTTCTTCCTATTTTGGGTCGAGTGTTGTGGAGATGCGGGTCGGAGCTGCTTCGGGGTCGGTCGAGTGAATGTGAACAGGCTTCGTCTCACCGGACGACTGGAATGTAGACTCTGTGGCGGGCTTCTTGGATCGCAGCAAGTCACTCGGATCTGCGTTTTGCTTGTATTCTTCGAACTCGACCGCTGTCACTTGGGAATCGGCAATCTTGGAGCCCTTCTGAAAGCACTCTTCTGCCTTTTTCCTATCACCGGTGACAGTGATCACACCTTTGGGACCGGGCATCTTCAGTTTGAGGTACACGTAACATGGTCGAGCCATGAACCGTGCATAGGCTGGTCTCCCCAAAATGGCATGATATGCACTTTGAAAATCCACGACCTCAAACGTCAACTTTTCTTTGCGAAAATGCTTCGAATCACCAAACACTACGTCCAAAGCTATCTGGCCGAGTGACTCGGCCTTCTTCCCTGGTATAACTCCATGGAAGCTCATGTTACTAGTGCTCAGTCGGGACATCGGAATGCCCATACCTTTCAATGTGTCTGCATACAATAAGTTTAGCCCACTTCCACCATCCATCAGCACCTTTGTCAGTCGAGTGCCTTCGACAACTAGATCGACCACCAAAGCTTGCCTCCCGGGGGTGGCAATATGAGTCGGGTGATCAGATTGGTCGAATGTGATGGGTGTTTGAGACCACTTCAGATAATTTGCCTTTGCTGGGGCAACCATGTTCACCTCTCGGTTAATCACTTTCAGTCGACTTCTGCTTTCCACATCTGCAAAGATCATCAGAGTGGAGTTGATATGCGGATATCCTCCCTCACTGTCCTCTTTGTCTTCGACCTTGTCCGACTCCTTCTCCTTGTCCTTAGACTGTTTTCCCTGAAACTGCTGGATCAGGAGTCGACATTGGCGAGTGGTGTGCTTTGGGTAAATGATATTCCCCTCTTCATCTTTCTTTGTGTGGATGTGACACGGCATATCCATCACGTCGTTCCCCTCTTTATCCTTTACCTTCTTGGGGTTCCAGGATCCTTTTGGTTTCCCCTTAAACTTTCCTTGAGTCACGGTCAGAGCCTCTCCAGGAGCTGCCGGTTCAGCCTTCCGCTTCTGTTTCCGACTGGTGTTTCCTTTTTCCGACTGACTCGGCTTGTGCTTGCCGCTTCGGAGTCGGTCTTCTTCTTCGCCGTTGGTGTACTTGGTAGCAATCTCCATCATCCGACTCAAGGTCATGTCACCGGTTCGACCAAATTTCAAACTCAGTTCTCTGTTCTTGACGCCGTCTTTGAAGGCGCATACTGCCTGATGATCAGAGACGTTTTCCACAGTGTGGTGCAAAGTGATCACACCTTTGAATATACTCTCTGAGAGTCTCATTAGTTTTCTGCACGCAGACTTGCAACTCTGTCAATCCCGCTGGTCGCTTGCAAGTCCCTTCAAACGTTCTGACGAACACTCGGGACAGATCTTACCAAGTGTAAATGCTGCTAGGAGGTAATTGAGTCAACCATGCCCTGGCAGAACCTTCCAACATGAGGGGCAAATGCTTCATGGCCACCTCATCGTTCCCACCACCGATCTGAACTGCCACTCGGTAGTCTTCAAGCCAAGTTTCAGGCTTAGACTCACCAGTGAACTTGCTGACTCCTGTTGCCAACCTGAAATTGGGGGGGATAATTGCGGCTCTGATAGCTCTGCTGAAACATTCAGGACCAGAAACATGTACTCGACTGCTCGTGGGTACATCTCTGTCGAGTGCGCCTTGATGGGCTCTGTTCCGGTCGACCAACCCTTGCACGATAATGGATCGCGCGTCGAAGCCTGGCTCTCTGGGGTCAGCTGGAACCCTACGCCCTGTACTGTACTGACGCCTATCATCTGGCTGCCGAGGAGCGTAAGACCCACCCCTCGGAGGGGAATAGGGCACTCGACGCCTATCATCTCGGTCGAGTCTATCGCCATATTGATCTCGCCGATTCTCACGCCCTTCGCGCCGCGGAGGCGATCTGGGGCTGTGAGCCGATTGAATCGTATTCACAGTGACAGATCGACTGTGAATTCTGTTGCGCGACTGAGACACGGCTGAATTCTGATCTCCTGCTGCCCGGAGCAGATCCCTGATCTGCAGCAAACCTCTGCCAGCTTCCGACTGCGAAGGCTGAATGGACTCTGCTATACGGGTCGCAGCTGCTAAATTCTGAATTGGGGTTCGATATACCTGAGTCGGCGGGAAGAGTTGACGTCGACTGGTGTCGGGAACTCGTTGCCGCGCGCGCTCGTCGAGTGCTCGCTGAAGGTTCTCCAGTCGAGTGCGCTCGGCCAAATTGGCCAGACGCGCCTCCTCCAAGGCACGAGCCTCGGGGGTTTCTCCTGCGATGGGAATACGCAGGGGATCCTCGTTCCTGTGGCGAAGCTCTTCTCTTTGCAGAGAGTCGAGTGGCTCGGGCTGGTACTCTTCGTAGTCTCGTGCAGGGTCGCCGCCGTCACCTGCTCCACCACCACGGGCGAAGCCAGGAGGGCTGAGGGGCCCGTCGACCATCAAGATTTCCGCCGCTGGATCACTGCTTCCGCACTCGGATGCAGTCTCTCCGGAGCCAGTCGACTGATCGAACAAGCCGTAGAGAGATTCGTTGGGCTCGATTGCCGCAACTTGTGTAGTGGCCGATTGGCGAGCCACCGCGTGACTCACCCATCGCTGAAGCCTCGACCGGCCTGAGCGCTTGCGCTGGCAGGAGACCGGGAGGGTGGACGATGGAGGAGCCGACCGATACTGGGTCGACGGTTGCCGTAGCAGAACGCCGCGGACACATGCGCGAAAATGCGTCGCACCGCGGACGGGGAGCGCGTCTACGTCGAGTGGAGCCTCCTGGAGCCATGCGGAGTCGTCGGCGATGAAGGTGAGGGTGCCGAGACGGATCTCTTGACCCTTGACCAAAACTCCAGCAGACACCATGATGAGAGTACTCGGAAGAATCGCAACTTCTCCACAGAATCGCTAAAACACCTGCCCCACGGTGGGCGCCAACTGTCGTGGTTCTAAGCCTGACAGTAGAGTGGGGGGTAGGTATGGAGAGGCAAGGTCCTAGCTATGGAGAGGTTGTAAGCACAAAAGATGTACGAGTTCAGGCCCTTCTCGGAAGAAGTAACAGCCCTACGTCTCGGAGCCCGGAGGCGGTCGAGTGGATTATGAATGTATGAATTACAAGGTGCCGAACCCTTCTGCCTGTGGAGGGGGGTGGCTTATATAGAGTGCGCCAGGACCCCAGCCAGCCCACGCAGGAGAGGGTTTAAGGTGAGTTAAGTCTGGGGCGTTACTGGTAACGCCCCACATAAAGGCCTTTACTATCATAAAGTCTACTTGATTATAGGCCGTTGCAGTGTAGAGTGCCTCTTGACCTCCTGGTGGTCGAGTGGGTCTTCGTGGTCGAGTCCTTCAGGCCAGTCGAGTGAATCCTCGTTGGTCGACTGGAAGGCGACCTCTTCTAAGGATGTCCTGGGGTAAGTTATTTGGATCAGGTCCATGACCCTACCCTAGGTACATAACCCCATCAGCCGCCGCCTCCGGAGCCGCTGCCGCCCGTCTCGCACCGAGTCGCCGAGGTTGACCCGCCAGTTTTCGTTCGGTTTTCGCTGGTTTTCGTTCGGTTTTCTTTTGTTTTGTTTTTTTCTTTAGATCGAGTTTTTTTCCGGTTTAGGCTAATTTAGCGAGCGTTCGCTCGTTCGTTCATTTTAATGAACGCGTTCTTCGTTTAGATTTAGTTAACGAACGTTTGTTCGTTAAACTGTTCGTTGTTTTTCTTTTTCTCGGATTAAATCCGCGATTTTTCTGATCATGATTTCTGATCCGATTTTCGTTTTAGTCTAACTTTTTGCTCGTTTATCGGAATCAGGCGATTCAAGCGCCTGGAGTTTCGTTCCGAAACCCTATTGTCGTTTAACCAACTTAAACAAGTTTTTTCCACTATAAAAATTGCCTGAGATCCAGAATAGTAAACGAAGCCTGTTTCTTTTGTCTTTTGTCTTTCATTGCTTCGTTCGATTTGACTCTTTTTGCCAACCAGAGTTCTTAAGGTGAATTTTCTGGTTAGATCTCTTATTTGAGTTTTACCTGTGCATTAGTTGAGTAGTTATTGTATGCTTGTTTGTTTGCGATAGAGTACCCGGAGTGCGCCGCTTGCTACTTCGAATCGCTAGGTTTCCCGGATCATCAGCAAGGCAAGTAACACTTTGATCATGTTTTTTTCCTCTATCCAGTTTTATTGCATTAGATCAATCCTTACACATTGCATGATAGGGATCTAATTAAATTGTGGGTTTGGGAAGTAGTTGAGGTAGTATCTATTACCTGTTTATTATCAAACCTTTGGGAGTTACTTCTACGTTTGCTTATTATGCCATGCTATGCTAGTAGACGTGGATTGGGTGAGTGTATCCATGACAGATGTGAGATTTTTAATTAATGGTTTATTTAATGTGGCAACTTAAACACACATCTGGGTGGATTGAGGTACCTGGGTATTCCAGGATTGCCTGTTTTTCTTTATGTACCGCCACCCAGGATCAAAGGGATCATAAGATTATTCATGCTAGAAACTTCCGTGTGCAGCCACAAGCTATTATGGGCTCTAACATAGTTGACTAAGTCGTGCAAACTCTTACAGTGGTAGACTAGCAGATGTAGGGGATGTAGGTGGTACAGTCTACCCTTCGTAAGGTGCTAGCGCTTCTGAAAGATTATGTCTCGGTCATCCGTTTCTCAAACACCATGTAGTGCGAGAAATCCAACGGAGGAGATCGAGTCTTGTGGGGAAAAGTGCGTAAACCTCTGCAGAGTGTATAAACTAATCATGGTTAGCCGTGTCCCCGGTTATGGACATTTTGAGTATCTAGTACCTGGATTATCATGTGAATCTTAACATGTTACTATAAAATTAATTTTGATGGGTTTGTTTAATGATGATGCTTAATTGGGATTGAGAATGCTGTCAACCATTCTCAATGTTTAACAACCACCATGATAGTTAAATAAATTTATTCCTTTGCAGTAGGGAAAAATTGGCTTTATGCAAAACTATAACCATAGAGCTTTCCACCAGCCAAATATGCATATAGAATAGTTGTTTCATTCCATTACTCTCTATATGTTACATTACCGGCATATTCCATGTGCTGACCCGTTTCGGGCTGCAACGTTAATGTTGCAGACTTTTCAGACGACGATTAAGGAGTTTTAGGTCGTGGGTCTATACTCAGTGATGCCGTTGGAGTTGATGGACTCACTTATGTTCCAAGCCTTCTGATGTTATCGTTATTAGATGTACTTAAGCCATATTTATTGTAATAAGTTCTCTATTGAGACACTCGATGTAATAAGTGTGTGATTGCTACTCTGTTATAAATCCTTCGAGTACTGTGTGGTGTCAGCATTACTAATCTAGGGATGACACCGGAGCACAGAGATTGGACCGTTTGAGGTCTGGTCGCTACAAGATGGTATCAGAGCACACGCTGACTGTAGGACACGACCACTAAGCTAAAGACCTAGATCACTGCTCACTCTCTTCTCTTTCTAACTTCTCATCTTCTCTACTCTTTTAGGATGGCGGATGCAAGGAACAAGTTCGCGCAACCGGATGAAGATACACCCTTTGGACGTCATTTGAAGGAAGTCACTAGATATCTGAACATAGGAGTACCAAGCTTCACCGGCGCCTACAACGCCACTTTACCTGAAGAAGAGCGCTGGATGATTCACGTTCAAGTTCCAGGAAGGACATTCATGCCAGTCACTGAGCCCATAGAGTTTTCTTTTGATGCACCAACTTGAAGTCTAGGAAAGAGCATGGCATCTCACATCGCCATGGGACGCATTGGAAAAGTCTACCGAAATGATCTCAAGGATACTATCTACCAGATTTGTGGGCACCGAGATGAGCACTGGGAGATGATCAGCACCAGAAAGGATAGATCAATTGCAGCTTTTATCCAGGAGTTAAACCAGCACATTTGATGTCAGGAGAACCAGATGTGCGCCGACATGATAGATCTGAAGAAGGCAAGGACAAGAATACAGGAACTGGAGGAAGAACTCAAGGCTACACGTGAAGATTATGAAGAGGAAATTGAAGTATTAGTGGAGAAGAATGACGATCTGATCAAGAAGATCGGAATATATATGGGAGGCCCTACACCGGTAGAAGAAGATGAAGAACCCAAGGAGATTCGCCCGAAAGACTACATCATCATCGATGACACCGACTCGGATCCAGATGATAGCGATGATGACTACGTTGATGAAGCTGGAGCAGATATCATGGAGTCTGCAACCGAAGAATATTTTGAGTAGACCACCTCATCAGTAGTAGTAGTCCACCATGTAAATATTATAGTCCGGGCACTTTTGCGATAGATAGATCGATTGTATGCCCTTGTTTGATTGATTGAATGAAGTGAATTGTTTGCTTTTGCCTCATGTGCATATGGGTAGTGTTTTCTCTTTAGACCCCCTCTATTCTTAAACCTCATCTTTTCTAAAAACCCTCAGATGCCTCCGAGACGTGACCCCGGATTTACCTTCCCACCGGAGCTCACCTAGTTGATCCAGCAGCAGAACACATTGATGCAGTTACTAGTCCAGAATCAAAATCAAGGGAACAACAACAACAACCCACCACCACCACCACCTGTTGATCACTTAGCCCGTTTTCTTAGGCTGAATCCGCTGGTGTTTTTCAGTAGCACCGAGCCGATAGTAGCAGATGATTGGCTCCACAAGATAGCTAGAGAGTTGACCACAGCAGGATGCACGGATGCGGAGAAGGTGAAGTTTGCCGCACATTAGCTTGAAGGACCCGCAGCATCATGGTGGGAGAATTTCACAGCCACTTTCCCTGTCGATACTGTCACATGGGACCAGTTTCAGCAGGCTTTTTGAACTGCCCATGTTTCAGCAGGAGCTATGGCCATGAAGAAGCGAGAGTTTCACAACTTGCGCTAAGGAGGACGGACAGTTGGCCAGTATGTGGAGGACTTTAGTAAATTAGCACGTTATGCCCCAGATGACGTTGCTACGGATGCAGCAAAGTAGGAGAAGTTTCTGGAAGGACTGAATGATGAGTTGAGCATGCAGTTGATGGTAGCAACCTTCAACAACTACTAGGAGTTGCTAGATCGTGCTCTTATGATTGAAGGGAAGCAACAGCAAATTGAGAATCGCAAGAGGAAGTATGGACAAGGAAAGTACAATTCTGGAGCTCAGCAGAAGCCACGTTTTACCCCTAGATCGGGAGGACATTTCCAGCATACCCATGGAGCAGGTAGCTCGCACCATCACAATGGCCCCAAGACTGGTAATGGGAATGGAGGAAGCAACGGCCAGAACCGCACCAACCCATCAACCCCAGCCAAGAAAGATCTGAGCCAAGTCACTTGCTTTAAGTGCCAGAAGACCGGACATTATGCCAATGAATGTCCTGAATCACAGAATGGAAATGGCAATGGAAGCTCTGGGAAGAAGCCAAACCCTTTAAACAGGGGACAGGTGAACCACGTTAACGTGGAGGAGGTTGAAGAGCAGCCGGATGCAGTAATCGTATTAGAATCCCAAGGATTGGATATGATATTAGGCATGGATTGGTTATCAAAGTATGAAGGGAATATTGAATGTTCTAGTAAGTCAATTTTTCTTACCACCCCAGAAGTGAGAAGGATCAAGTATGTATCCCGACATGTGCCAAAGAGGACTCAAGCAAATTGTTTAACAGGAGTTGTGCAGGAGGAAGTACCAGTAGTGAAGGATTTCCCTGATGTATTCCAGAAGAATTGCCAGGCATGCCACCGGATAGAGATATTGAGTTTCTGATTGAGCTTTTGCCAGGCACAAGGCCAATATCAAAGAGACCATATAGGATGCCTGCAAAGGATTTGGTGGAAATTAAGAAGCAAATTAAGGAGTTACTGGATAAAGGATACATTCGCCCAAGCTCTTCACCTTGGGGATCGCCAGTACTTCTAGTAGAAAAGAAGGATGGATCGTTAAGGATGGTTGTCGATTATCGAGGATTGAATGAAGTAATCATCAAGAACAAATACCCACTCCCGATGATCAATGATCTGTTTGATCGATTGCAAGAAGCTAAGATATTTTCCAAGATCGATCTGCGATCAGGATACCACCAGTTGAAGATTCAGGAACAGGATATATCCAAGACGGCTTTTACCACTAGGTATGGGCTGTACGAGTATACCGTTATGTCATTTGGTCTGACTAACGCACCTTCATATTTTATGAATATGATGAACAAAGTGTTTATGGAGTTCTTGGATAAGTTCGTCATAGTGTTCATTGATGATATCCTGGTTTACTCGAAGAATGAAGAGGAGCATAAGGAGCATTTGTGTTTGGTTCTTGGAAAGCTCAGAGAACATTAGTTATATGCCAAGTTTAGCAAATGTGAGTTTTGGTTGAAAGAAGTTAGATTTCTCGGACACGTTATATCCGAAGAAGGTATAGCAGTAGATCCCACTAAAGTTGATACCGTGACCAAGTGGGAAGCACCAACCACAGTTGGAGAGATCCGGAGTTTTCTTGGACTCACAGGATACTACCGGAGGTTTATTGAGAATTTCCCAAAGATTGCGAAGCCTATGACGGAGTTGTTGAAGAAGGATACCAAGTTCATATGGACTGAGGAATGTGAGGCTAGTTTTCATGGAGTTGAAGAAACGTTTGGTTACCTCACTAGTGTTGATTTTACCGGATTAGACCAAGGATTATGAGGTGTATTGTGATGCTTCACGTCGAGGACTTGGAGCAGTGCTTATGCAGGAAGGAAGAGTTGTTTCATATGCCTCACGACAGCTTAAGCCTCATGAGTTGAATTATGCTACGTATGATTTGGAGTTAGCAGCCGTAGTGCATGCACTGAAGACTTGGAGTCATTTTCTGATTGGAAACCATTGCGAGGTGTACACGGATCACAAGAGCTTGAAGTATATTTTCACACAGAAGGAGTTGAACCTCAGACAAAGGAGATGGTTGGAGCTCATCAAGGATTATGATATGAAATTGCATTATCACCCCGGAAAGGCTAACGTAGTAGCTGACGTGTTAAGCCGTAAGAGCCATGTTAACACCCTAATGACGGGAGATTTACCAAGGGAGTTAGCCGAAAATCTTCGAGAGCTATGTTTGGAAATAGTCCCGAGAGACTATGTAGCAGCATTGGAGATTCAGTCTACTTTGATGGATAAGATCAGAGAAGCTCAAAGGACTGACAAGGAGATTGCTTCTATTAAGGAGAAAATGAGCAAAGGAAAAGCTAATGGATTTCGTGAGGATGAGCACGATACCTTATGGTTTGAAGACCGTGTTTATGTGCCAAATGATCTGGAGATCAGGAAGTTAATTTTACAAGAGGCCCATGATTCACCATATTCGATTCACCCAGGAAATACCAAGATGTATTTGGATTTGAAGGATATTTTCTGGTGGACCGGAATGAAGAAGGATATTGCGGAGTATGTAGCAGTTTGTGATGTATGTCAGAGAGTGAAGGCAGAGCATCAGAAGCCAGCAGGATTGCTACAACCATTGTCGATACCCGAATGGAAGTGGGATAAGCTAGGCATGCATTTTATTACAGGATTTCCCAGAACACTTTCAGGCTATGACTCGATATGGGTTGTAGTCGATCGTTTGACAAAGGTAGCTCATTTCATTCCAGTGAAGACTACCTATACCAGTGTAAAGTTGGCAAAGATATACATGACCAGGATCGTATGTCTGCATGGAGTTCCAAGGAGCATTGTATCAGATAGATGAACCCAGTTTACCTCAAAGTTCTGGAATCGGTTGCATGAGACTTTGGGAACCAGACTGGAGTTTAACACAACTTTTCACCCGCAGACAGATGGACAGACTGAGAGAGTCAATCAGATTTTGGAGGATATGCTAAGAGCTTGTGCGCTAGACTACGGATCTAGCTGGGATGAGAATTTGCCGTATGCAGAGTTCTTTTACAACAATAGCTATCAATCCAGTTTGAAGATGGCCCCTTTCGAAGCCTTGTATGGAAGGAGGTGCAGGACCCCATTGTCCTGGGATGAAGTTGGAGACCGCCAGTTGTTTGGACCGGATCTGATAAAGGAATCTAAACAGAAAGTAAAATTAATTCGCAACAGGCTGAAGGTAGCCCAATCCAGGCAGAAGAGTTATGCAGATTCTAAACGCAAGGAGACAGTTTACGAAGTCGGAGACCGAGTTTATCTTCGAGTATCACCACTTCGGGGAGTTAAGCGCTTTGGAGTTAAGGAAAAATTAGTGCCATGTTTTGTAGGCCCATACAAAGTTTTGGAGCGTATGGGAGAAGTAGCCTACAAGTTGGAATTGCCCGAAGGATTGTCGGGAGTTCACGACGTGTTCCATGTATCCCAGTTGAAGAAGTGCCACGCAGAGATGGCTGACATACTGCTGAGAGATACGATACCACTGGAAGCAATTCAGTTGGACAGTGATTTGACCTATGAGGAGAAACCAGTTAAGATTCTAGAGTATGCTAGTCGAGTCACCCGCAGCAAGGTTATCAAGTTTTGCAAGGTTCAGTGGAGCCACCACACGGAGGATGAAGCCACCTGGGAACGAGAGGAAGAATTGCCGAAAGACCACCCTCACCTATTTTCTAGCCAACCCGAATCTCGAGGGCGAGATTCATCTTAAGAGGGTAGGTTTGTAACATCTCAAATTTTCAATTTGGAATGTTATACACTAGATCATCATTGCATATCATATTTATTGCATTTTGGTTGATCCTAGAAATTTTTCGCAACTCAAGGACCCTCGGAGAGAGTTGGGGATTTCGTTATTTTCATATTTGAGTTGTCTCAAATTTTGAAAATAGGATCTTTTGATTTTATTTATTTTATCCTCAATTATTTGTATTACAAAAATATGAGAGAGGTAATAAAATGACTTTCCCGAAATAAAGAAATATTGAGGATTTAATGAAAAAAATCAAATAAGATTTTATTTGGTTTTATTTGCTATTTTATTTGAATTTAGGAAAAATACGCGTTTTTCAAAATTGCATTTAGGCCCCAAATAAATGTTCATCCTGTGCGGCTTGATTTTACAAGCCGGGGAAAATTTATTTCAGGATTTTTGAAGTCCGTTTAGTAGTCCTTTTGTTTTTTCCGAGCATAAGTATTTTTTAAAAAAAACGCCCGAACCGACCTACGGGCAGTGCTAGGCCCGGACTCCTCCAGGCCTCAGCCTTTATAAACCGCCGGCCCACCCCAGGCCGAAACCCTAGCCGGTGCCCGCCTCGAGCCCCGCGCCCTCGCCGCCGCCGTGCCCTCGCAGCCGCCCCGGGCGGCGCCGGCGGGATCCGGCGGGGCGGCGCCGTCGAAAGGCGGTGGCGGCGCGGGGCTCGAGGCGGGCTGCGGCTAGGGTTTCGGCCCGGGGTGGGCCGGCGGCTTATAAAGGCTGAGGCCTGGAGGAGTCCGGGCCTAGCACGGCCCGTAGGTCGGTTCGGACGTTTTTTTTAAAATACTTACGCTCGGAAAAAAAACAAAAGGACTACTAAACGGACTCCAAAAATCCCGAAATAAATTTTCACTGGCTTCTAAAATCAAGCCGCACAGGATGAACATTTATTTGGGGCCTAAATGCAATTTTGAAAAACACGCATTTTTTCCTAAATTTAAATAAAATAGCAAATAAAACCAAATAAAATCTTATTTGATTTTTTTATTAAATCCTCAATATTTCTTTATTTTGGGAAAGTCATTTTATTCCCTCTCTCATATTTTTGTAATACAAATAATTGAGGATAAAATAAATAAAATCAAAAGATCCTATTTTCAAAATTTGAGACAACTCAATTATGAAAATAACGAAATCTCCAACTCTCTCCGAGGGTCCTTGAGTTGCGAAAAATTTCTAGGATCAACCAAAATGCAATAAATATGATATGCAATGATGATCTAGTGTATAACATTCCAAATTGAAATTTTGGGATGTTACACCCAAGCTGAAACATCTATAGGCAGGCATGCATAGTTGTGCCTGTCCCATACACCGTGGGAGCTATGTCTTGCTTGATTAGGGATGGCAATGAGGCCCCATATCCACCAAACCCATAGGAAATTCATCTATTAGGGGATGAGGATGGGCGAAAAGCTTCCCCATGAGGATATTTACTGAACTAATTTATTCCCCATATGGTACAACGGGGATGGGGATGATATCCTATTTCCCAGGTCCAATACCCATCGGGGGCCCGCTTTTTAACTACGACACTGCAGTTAACCTTAAAATATTCACAAACAAACTTGTAAAAACAAAAGGTCCCTGAGAAAAACCTTAAACCTACCTCACCTCAGCCGCCACTATGACCAAAGAAGTCAGTATGACCTAGATTGATATTAGTAGGACAAGGACAACACCATGTATATATGTTGGTTATAGATTGTCATATTATGTATATGTGTATTTTTTTTAGGGGGATGAGGACCCTAATGGGGCCCCGTTCCTCAATGGGGCATGGGTATGGGGAAAGTACATCCCCAGTCGTGTAAACGGAGATGGGGATAGGATGATGGGTAAAACTTGGGGATGGGGATGTTCTAGGTATCCCCATTGCCATCCCTATTCTTGATGCGAGACGTAGCTCCGCTTCGCCTCAGCTCTCGGCATACTCGCCTTTATTGGGCCAATCAAAATTAAAGCGTTTCCGGAACGTTCTAAAATCAGTTAGGCCATGAGATTTTTCTTTCTTTTTTCTGTTTTCTGTGTTTCTTTTATCGTTTTTCTTCTGTTATTCCTTTTTCAAATACATGTCTACTTTTCTAAATACAAGTAATCAATTTCTTGTATATACATGAAATATATTTGTCATATAAGTTTTTTTTTCTCAAATGCATGTAAACAATTTTCAAACACATCTTGGAGTTTACTTCAAATGGCGTGAAACATTTCTTAAAATTACATGAAATTTTATTACATTGTATTAACAGTTTTGAGAGTATTTATTAACATTTTAAATACCAAAAAAATTCGAAAATTATCACAAACATTTTTTGAATTGTATTAAACATTTATTTTCAATTATATGAAAAGTTTGTTGCATTGTATTAACCTTTCAAAAATGACATGAATGTCACGACTGTTTTTTGTGAATAGTACAAACATATTCTTGATTATATGAATATTTTTCCATTGTGTTAAGAAAAAAATATTAAATTTCACAAAAATATTTTTGTATAACACAAACATTTTTAAAATGTCTCGAACATATTTTCGAATGGTATACAAATTTTCTAAAAGTATCGCATACATTTGTTTACATTACATGGACATTTAACGCACGATGAATGTTTTTATAATTAAGTGAAATACTTTTACATTTAAAAAAGATAAACAGAATGAAAAATTGCGGGCTAGCGATCCAACGCTCCTCCCATGATTGGGGGCCCATTTAGGAAGCACTGGAGGCTTTCTTCTTTTTGTTGTGGCGAGAAAAAGCCA
>NC_041384.1:695177639-695186586 GCF_002162155.2 Triticum dicoccoides
GGCATGAACATTTATTTAAATACACGATGATTATAGTTATAATTTTAGTGCAATACTTTTCCCATTCAGAAATATAAAGAACATGGAAAAAAAGTGTGCTAGCATCTAGAGCTTCTCCCTCGATGGGCCGTCGCATTTAGGCTCGATGGGCCGTCGCATTTAGGCTCGATGGGCTAGCCCATTTAGGAAGCACCCGGAGGTGAGGGCTTTCTTACTGTTTGCAACAAAGTGAGGTACAAAAGATTCTGTAGTTGCATTTGAAGTTTTGACCGGCTTATCTCGGCAATTCGCATAGGCTAGTCAGCCTAGCTATTATATTACTACCATAAAAAATCTATTATCTACCCCTAATAAAACTGTTCTCTTTCGACTTTAAATTGTTAAACTAAATCCACTCCACAAACTTTTCAACAAAAAAAATGACTCAAAACAAACAGCCAATCTAAATGTGTACGGTAACACGCAATAATACTAAACACGTCCTTTTTGTGTTCTGGATGAAGCTAAACACGTACGCCTGGTATGTTTAGCTTCACTACTGAAGAGTGCAGACAATGTTTCCTGTCTATGAGGGAAGCTAGAAACTCATACCAACATTGTTTTATAGCCTAGCCAGGCAATTACTCATTGTCGTACCTCCTGAGAAAAAGGGTTTTTTTTTTTGCGTAGGTGAGGAACCGTCTCCTTGCTTGCGTGGAGATGATGAGAACCAAAGGTGAATGCACTGGATGGCATGGTGCAAACTGTGTGTCCCTAAAAATAAAGGGGAAGTGTTTTCGTGATATTCACTGTTTCAACTTGCAATCCTTGCCAAACAGGCTTGCGTCTTCTTGAGAATCCTGACTCCTTATGTGCTACTATTCTGAGGGCTAAGTACTATCCAAATGACGATCTGTTGAATTCTAAGTTAAAGAAGGGCTCCTCTTTTACCTGGCAAAGTATTATGACAGGTGTGAATACTCTGAAACATGGCTATATTTGGCAACTAGGAAGGTGGTTACTCCAAAGGGGTTGATTGATCATGTTTCCAATAATTGGGATGAAGATCTAGTTAGGCAAACTCTAGGGCCCATTGATGTACAACAGGTGCTCGCAATCCCAATCTCACAACATAATATGACAGACTTCGTTGGTTGGAGCTACACAAAGAACTGTATATTTTCGGTTCGGGCTACATATTTTTTGAATGGGACTATCAACATGGAAGTAAGCCGAGACACGCCAACGGGATGGGACGAACAACAATTAATCATATTTGGAGCACTATGTGAAAATTATCTTGCCCGATAAAGGTTAAAAAAATATCTAGCATACGCTACATGGAAGTCTCCCATGTCGTGTTACGCTTGCAAACAGACTTTGGAAATCTCGCCCATATGTCCTTCTTGCTCTGCTAGTCCAGAACATACGAAGCACATGCTATATATTTCTCCGCAACGAAGCTAGGAGGTTTGGACAAGGTTGGGGTTGGATGATATCATTGAAAGAGCATGTAAAGTCGACCGTGCTGGTGAGGCGGTGTTGGTGTATTTACTTCTTCTACCAGAACATGAATTTTATATTATCGGTCATCCGAATGTGCATGAAACAATTGTGTCTCGGCCTGATATTTGCAGTGGGAAAGGCGGAAAATGATGCACAAAGAGACAACCCAGAATGCGACCTAGATTTCTATGGGGGTTCTAGCCCTTAATGCCAATTTTGTTAATGTCTCCTCTCCAAACGTTTCTATGAAAAGAGGGGGCTGGTCATGCCCTTCAATGGTTTTTGTTAAATTTATTGTTGATGCTTCTTTTCAGCATGACATGCTTAGGGGAATGATGGGGACCGTACTAAGAGATGACAAATGTAGATTTATCGGCGAGGGGAATGGGAAGATAGACTGTTCGCGGATGTCCTGACGGCCGAAGCTTTGGCTCTCAAGTTTGGTATATCACTTGTGCAAAGGACAGGATGCATCCGTCTTATTATTAACTCGGACAATCTAGAGGTGATTGATACCATAAAGGAAGGAGGACGGTTGGCGGGAGCTGCAACGGCATTTTTTTATAATTATTTTCATTTTGCTTGTGTTCCTTATTACTATATTCAAGCATTGTAATAGAAAAGCAAATGAAGTTGCTCGTGAGCTTGCTAGATTAGCTAGATTTTCTTTGACTTCTAATTAGTTTGAGGAACACTTAATTGAAATTGTACGGACCCTGGTAAACGATGTATTGCTTATTTCCAATGAATAAAGTTGGGTATTTTTTTCAATAAAAATAACTCCTTGCTTTCGTGGTACAAGTGGCAAATAGAGTTATATGGCCACCATCGGTTGACCATGAGTATTTGGCCATGATATTTTTGCAGTGTAGCACCAACCACACAAACAGTATTCGTTCAGGCACATCCATATAACTTTCCAGCATCTTGATAGGATCAAGATTGGATGTTGGCAAATGAATTGCCTTGTATATGCCAAGCTTGTCAAATATTCATCAATAGTCGTCATATTCCAACATATGAAGTTAGCACAAGAGTGATCAAGGCAAGCTGAGTTTTCAAGTAGGCTCGAGAGGTTGAAAAATTCTTGTAGTTGGACTAGGGTAGTCATGCGAGCAACAATAGTGATCCATTTATCACCCTCAAGTTCCTACATATCTATTTTGTCGTTCTCTAGACGCAAGTCTAAATAGCTCTTGCACGCCGTTATAGACTATGGAATCCTCAATCCACTTGTCCCTCCAGAGGCTAGCCCAACTACCATCCCCAATAGTGATGGTTATTGAGGTTCTTAGGCTGAGCCGTTGCTTCTGATGTTGTTGAGAACAAAGAAAATGCTAATTGGACACATCACTTCTATTGAAAAAAGAAGAAGTTTTATTTAATTTATTGCTTAGGTTGCAAGCCGCATTTATTAGTGAAAAAAAAAAAAAAGCGAACACTAGGACCTGCACATAAAAGATGAGTATAACATACTAATCAAGTAACAAATTGGTTGTTGGTAGTTGCTAGAAATGCAACTATTTATTAGTCTAAAATTTCGAGTACATATCCTTCTCTCTTAGTGCGATACGGAATAAAGGATACCCGCTCCTCAAGATACGTCACTAAACGATTATCCAATAAGAACTTCACAGCGGTGATGTGGTTCCTTTACGAGCCTAGAAGTGCATACTAACTTGCTCAATGAGGTAGACAAATAAAAAATTACTACTATTAAGCTATTGCTTCTTATAGTTGTAGGCACCCTTACAAGCACCAATGAATGGGCGGCGTTTGTGTAAAAAGAACCTCGCTGCATGCGAACACCATCATTATTTGCATCACCCGAGGTGATAAAATTTTATTACGTAGTGCGTTTCTGGACAATCCTCACTTCGCAACTTGACACTTGTTGTCGAACAGCCTTATGGCGCAGAAATCGCTTTCCCGGGCAAGAAATATATAACAACCACGCGTGATGTACGATGCGGAAGTCTTTCAGCACGACGAATACTGACATCCAAATATGAAAAGGGGAAGGAATTGTTCAAGAAGTGGTCCCTACAAACTTTATAGTGCAGTGCAAATTCACCCTAACTTACGATGCCCTTTTGAGCTCTTCGATCCAACCATCTTCTTATGCCGTTGGGTGCACATGAATTTAATACAACCCACCATAGAGCAATGGGATAGAAAAACCCTCTGGCTACACCTGAGAGCAATCAAAAGACCCAATAGCTCAGATCGATTGCGTTGCTTTCTTTACCCAGAATATGCAGCCAGTTGGAGCCTATGGGCCATGCTTTCTAGTTTCTCATCTTCTTTCCACAAAACTTCTGCCAAATAGTGAGACGCGCGTCAGGACCAGGTGTGCTAATCATTCTGCATTTCAATTGGTACTAAACATTCATTAACAATTCGAGATTATTCTGACAGCATCCAAAAATTGCTCAATTTTTTTGTAAACAAAATCAGTCTAAACATGACATGCATGCTAAAACCGATTAATATAAGTTGAAATATTCTCAGGTACAGCAGGAGCAGGTACATATCGATTGCATTAGTACATAGAAGTAACAATACCACAATGTTGGTGCAATTTTTGTAGGAACGGAACATAGCACTGAATAAGCAAGAGCTAGATCGAAGACCGCAAACACAAGAAGATCGAAACAACTTCAGTCAGATGAGCAATCGATCGATCGGGATGGTATATCGTTAATCCCTGCCATGCTTCTCGTTGCCCCTGGAGTTGGACAGCTCGCCCCAGACATCGATCTGGATCATGCCGTCGCCTGGCGGCGGCGGAGCCGGTGACCTGCTGTGGTTGTTGAGCGCCGCCGCGAGCTCCTCGCCCTCGCGGTACCTCTGCAGGTACCTGCGCATGGCACCGGCGTAGTTGTCGAGGCCAAGGGTGGTCATGGCGTGGCAGATGTCGTCGCCGTTCACCGTCTTGCGCCGCTCCCGCCGGCACCGCTCTGAGGCCTCGCCGGTGACGAAGCCGATGAACTCCGTGGCGCACTCCTGGATCACCTCCTTGGCGTGCTTCGAGACCTTGGCCTCCGGCGGCAGCACGTCCTTCATGATCCGCCCCACGTTGGCGATCGGCAGGAGGCCTTCTTGCCCATTGGGATCTCCCGAGGAAGAGCCTGAGGTTGATGGCGCCCTAGGAAGTCTGAGGCGCCCCGGTTGTTGGGTAAAACCGGAGAAATGGATGAAATCCTCTCTATTCGTCATATTTAGTGTGGATAAGGTATGTACGTGATCTTCGTCACAACGAGATATATAGTTCGGGCACGCCGAAAGTAGTCTTCGCATTGGTACTCATATTGCGAGTGCTGAAGAGCCGCGACTCTTTTTATACACTGAGAGCCGTGGCTTTTTGCCTTGCTTACCCAACTTTTATCTCGTTCTGTTCAAAAAGTATGGAATGTGTGTCGTGACCCAGTTGTCCACCACTCCACACGGGTAAATGATTCGTCTTTATTATTTTAAAAATTACGCCCGTTACATTTATTCGCCCACGGGATTAAAATATCCAACTAGCTTGTGGAATAAAAAAGAAAGGCTTATCCTGAACATTTTTAACTACAAGTGCTGAGTACCTGCGTATATCGTTTGAGCAAAATGTCCACTCAAAGATGATTGGTATACAAATTTTCAACAATGGTGCATCGTATGAAAAAATAATCCAACAAGCTTGTTGAATAGTAAGTAAAGGTTTTTACAACAATTTGAACTACAAGTGTAGAGTACTTGTATATATCGTTTGAGCAAAATGGCCATCGAAATATTGTTCACAAGCAAATTTCAGTGATGGTCTATCATATATATCAAAAACATGCAACTAGCTAGCTTATTTAACTACAAAATTGGTTCGTTTAGAACATTTTGATGTACAAGTGCAGAGTACTTGGAGCATGTCTTATGAGCAAACTGGCCACCGAAAGATTGTCAACCAGCGAAATTTCGATAAAATGGTGAAGCATATAAAAAATATCCTACTAGCTCGTTGCATAAACAAAAGGCTTGCTTTGAACATTTTGAAGTACAAGTGCAGAGTACTTGTGTATATCGAGTTTGAGCGAAATGAACCACCGAAAGATTGTCGCTAAGCAAATTTTTAGTGATGTTGCATCATATCAAATATATTTAAGTACCATGTTCATGACTGCATGCATCGCTAGATGCAGAGGCTGGGGTTATCCTCATTCTCGAAAAAATAAAATAGCTACCATGTTGGGTAAAAGACAAGGTTGTGTGTAGAACATTTTGAACTATACGCATGGGGTAGGCAGCGACCGGTAATACCCACAAGCACACGACCATATATAGTCCGGAGTGCAGTTTGTACATGCGTACGATATATGCCTGTATACCATGCCATTGTGAGCGTGCTCGATCGACGTCTACATACACTATCTTACACCATCCCTACGCTAGCCAGCGCTGAGTACGCGGCAGCCTCTTTTCGTGCGTGCGAGGTTACGCGCGTACGAAAGTCGATGCCAGTAGCATGTGGTGGTAGCTGGATCGATATATGCACAGCTCGGCCAGGCCAATCAGGCGGCGTGCTTTTGGGTAGCCCCCGGGGTGGGGTGGTGGATGGGGGCGCGACACCTGCCGACAAGCCTCGCATGGCGAGCGCTCATGGCTTCCAGCGCCGCGGCACGTGCCCTCCTGGATCCTCCCGGACCAGTGTCGAGACCGGAGCTACCTAGCTGAGCTCCATCTCTCACGCTCGCAGAGTCTAGTTGGGTTTGCAAAGGACCCCGAGTGCATTAGAAATATCAGGTAACGGTACAAATGCACCTTACCCAAGGGCCCTCCGAGAAAAGAAAATCACAGACCAGTCCTTGCATCTTACAAAAAGGACCCAGAACATAAAAGAAAAACGCAATCCGGTAATTTGAAATAGTATGAGCCGGAGACCAAAACCAGTGTCGCCGGGGACAAACCACTTGGGGGCGGTGGTTTCGCCGCGCCATCTCCACGGAAGAAGCGGCAGAGGAAGCTTGGCTAGTAGCAGACTGCAACCCATCAGCTAGAGTTGCTCTAAGGGCCTCTTTTGATTCCCGGGATTTTAAAAACACAATAATAGAACAATACATGAGTAGATAGGATTGCAAAAACATAGAAATTTTTAGAATTGTGTTTGATTCACAAGAATAGGAAAACCACGGGAATCCTAAAAGACATGGTAAAATTAAGACTAAACCATATGCAAAGATAAGATGGAGTTGATATTATGCTACTTAGGGCATCTCGAGCCGTTGGCCTCTCAGGGAGCGCCTAAAATCGCCGCCTGGGGTGAGCCGGCGCAAAAATTGGGCCTGTGGGCGAGTTGGTCCCCAGCCGCCGGCCCCAGGGCCGCCCCCAGGCACGTTTTAAAATAAAAGAAGTTCAGCGAAGTTCGATTTAAACATGATAAATTTCGGCCAAACACGATAAATATCGGCACATTTCGGCGAAGTTCGCGGATTTTCATTACATAACACATATACATAAACTAATCTAAAGGAAAAACTGGCTGAAGTCGCCGCCGTCGCCGCCATCGTCGTCGTCGGCCTTCTCCTCCTTGACGCGGGCGCCCCTGCTGGACCCCTGCCCGGCGTCGCCATGGCGGACTGGTGGCGGCGCATCGTCGTCGTCGTCGTCGTCGTCGCTGTCGCAGATGACGACGACTCTGCCTTCGTCGCGGCCACGTCGACGCTCCGCGAAGCGAAGCAGGGTGGCGCACTGGCGCTCCTTCGCCTTCTCCAGGCGCTCCTTCTCCATCGCTATGGAGTCCCTGCGCGCCCATTGCAGGGCCGCGGCGTCGTCGTCGAGCTCTGTCGTCACCGGCGCAGCCGGCTCCTTCTTCACCGGCGCGAGCCCCGGCTCCGTCTTTGGCTTGACGAAGCGCGGAGGAGGAGCCGGCGAGTAGGCGCGCCGGCCGCCCTCGTTGATGATGATGCCGGCGCTGCGAGTGCGCCGGCCGAGCGGCGTCTCCGCCGCGGGCTCGGCCTTGACGCCGAGCAGGGCCGGAGTGCCGGAGGAGTGCGATGAAGATCGGGAGGAGGAAGAAGAGGAGGAGGACACGAACCTCCTTGGCGCCCATGGCCCAGCGCGTCGGTGCTGCGCCGGGGCGGCCGCCCTCGTCGGGTATGCCAACGGCGGGTCGTTGCCGCCCTCGAGGTACGTCAGCACGAACTCTATTGTGTGCGGCCGGGGACGCCCCACCACAGGTGGCGCCCCTCGATGTTCTGCCGGCCGCCAACCACCGACGCGCCGTTGATGGACGCCAAGCGCTGCTGCTGGCGGCGCTCGAAATACGCCGCCCAAGCCGCGTGGTTGTGGCGGCGTATTGGGGGAGGGAGAGTTGGGCGTCGGCGAGGGAGGCGCGCACGACCTCGACTTCCTCGGCGAAGTACTTCGGCTTCGCCACGGCGTCGGGCAACGGGGGAATGGGCACTCCCCCGGCGGTGAGCCTCCACCCCGTCGGCCCGGCGCGCATGTCCGGCGGCGCCGGGATGTTCGCCTGGAACAGGAGCCAGGGCTCCTGTTTGCGGAGCGAACGGCGGCCGAAGCCGTTGGCCGCCGCCTCGTCTCCGGGGAAGCGTTCTGCCATGGCGACGGGCTCGGGAGAGGTAGAGAGATAGAGGGAGGGGCTGGGCGGCGGCGCTCGGGAGAGGTAGGGAGAGGGAGGAGCTGGGCGGCGCCGGGGGCGGGGCTGGTGTGGGCACAGGCGAGTGCAGGCCACCGGCTATATAGCCGCGCCGCACCCGTGTGTACGCGTGCGAGGGAGGGGAGGCGTCGGCGCGCCGTCCCGTGACGCACCGCCCGTGAGGAATCAATGGCAAGGCTGACCGGCGGCAGCCTTGGCATTGATTTCCCACGGGAACCGAGGCCGTTGGGGGAAGACGAGACGCCGTGTCGCTGACGCGGCGGGCCCGCGGCTGTTTCGCGCCAAAATAGTTTGCCCCGGCGCCCCCGGGCGCCCCCCAGCGCGCCGGGTTCGGCCTGGGTCCGCCGGCGCTGTTTTCGGCTCAGGCCGGCGAAAATCGAGCTCCTGGGAGCGCGACTGGGCCGTTTTTTTGGCGCCGACGTGAAAAAATCACCTGGGAAGGCCTTCCTGGGGACGCGGCTGGAGATGCCCTTAGAGTATCTCCAGCAGCTCCCCTATTCCAAAAAAATATGGTATAGTGAAAGTTGGCACAAAAAATATGCTCCAGCTGCTTCCCTATTTTCAAAACTTTTTTGGTGTTCACCCAAAACACACACCTTCTTCCCCTATGTAGAGGGGAAGACCTATAATCTTTTTTTCAATGCATGCCACGTTGGCACGCCGCTACCAATGACGCTAGTCCATTGTCGATACTCACCGGACCGCTGTCCGACCATTGCCAGACCACCATGCCACCGCCACACATCGCCACCGAATGCCCTCATGCCTTCGCCGTTGATGTCGCCTACTAGACCGCCACCCACCCGCCCGATG
>NC_041384.1:695186790-695200876 GCF_002162155.2 Triticum dicoccoides
CGGATCTCCACTGGTGTCTCCGTGCACGGAAGAGAGAAAGGGATATATATATATACATACATACATACATACATATATATATATATATATAGAGAGAGAGAGATTACCCACTGACATGTGGGGCACATATGTCAGGGTAAGTATACATAGAAAGTTGTATTGGAATCTGCTACAACAACGCACATGTGGAAACTAGTAATGTTTTTGAGAGAGCCCCAATAAGCACTTATAGGAGAAGTTTTTTGGGGAAGGGGCTACATGTGCTCTTATGGCCTTTATCTCTTTTTTTCATAGGAATATAAAAAAAATAGGTTGGAGTGGTGTAAATTTCCTTTATTTCCCCTATGAAAATCAATTCAAAGAAAAAATGGGCTCCATTTTTTCTATCGTCCATTCCCTTGTTTGAAACGGATGAATAGTATCATCATATAAAGGAAAAGATATTCCTATGATTTTCATTGCATTTTTGGAGGAATTAAATTCTCAGAAATTTTACTTATGTTGGTTGTTTATTTGTAGGATTGAATCATGCAGAATTTTTCCAAGAAATCATTTGTACTACATTTCAAAGAAAATTTAGTATCCACTCAAGTGTCTTGGAAAAGATCCTTTATTTTCCTATGACGCAGTCAAACAAATTCAAATCCTCTAGAATTCGAATGGACATGACATTCATTTCCCTATTTTTTTTTCTATTCCTACATTTTTAGACTAGCCACAATAAGAGTAACATGGGTGGTAACATCACACTTATCTAGACAAAATAGATGACATGGCAAATAATTAATGATGAAAGAGAGACATGTAGTAAACATAGCTAGTTACCCATACTATGAGTAACATTACACATACCAAAGACAAGATAAGTCTACAACCTAATAAATATTAAATAAAGAGTTGCATGACACCACATATAGTATGTTAATCCCCACTATAAAGGTAGTAACACAGACTAATAACATATGAATATGTTATTAGTCTAAGTTACTCCCTACTAATCAAAGAGGTCAAAAGAAACGTGAGAGTATACAGGAACAGGAGTATGATACTGGGAATCGGCTCGATGGAGTTGCGAAGGGCCACCAGATCAAAAGGCTCCCGATTTGGTTGCAGCCTTCTCAAACAAGCAAAACGGCGTGCACCAAAAGAGGATCGGCTAGCCAATGGTGGAGAGGCTCGCCTTTTGATGCCTCTGCCGCCTCCTCCTGCGGCCGTGTTCTTGCTCTTCCCCATGACTGCTAGATTAGCTCCCCATTGGCTGGAACCATCCGCCATTGAGTACCGCTCTCGATCATCGTGGCTCCGAGTATACTATGCCCGTTTGTGCCGACTGCCGAACAGTGCGCCGTTGATTGATTTTCGTGTGGGTTTTTTGGGCCTCCATCTTGTTCTGGCAGGCGCAAGGATAGCTACTCTGGTACACATTCACATGCCAAGACTAATTGCGATTTATTGTCCCACGAGATCATCCTGACCAAGCATTATGTTTGTCAGGGGCCAGCTATATAGTTAAGTTTTCTCTTACAGTAGCATAGATGCGTGGCAGGGCTATAGGTTAATTGTGACAAGACAACGCTGGAGCGCATGTCGGACAACTGGTTAATCTGCTGCCTATTCGTCCAGATGTGTAATTTCAGCTGACAGTTACTACCAACCCAAAGGTCTACCTACTCGCTGAGCATGCATCATGGTCAGTTAATCCTTCCTTGCTGTACAGATTTGTCTTCATTCTTCCTACTCCTACGTCCTTCTGTCAGCATTATCAAGATTCAAGGGCATGCTACATGCCTTTGAAACTGGTAGAAACGGTAGTTTGCTGAATTTTACACCCATGCAGTTCCATTTTGTTTTGAATTGCATGCATCTGACAACCAGTTCACACAAAAAGATGTATCGACAGAGAATGGCGCGCAATCTATTTCAACACTCTTTCTCTTTTTTACCCTTCTTCAGATCTATTTCCCTTAATAGTACATTGGCATGGTACTGTGAACTCAGGTCTTGGCTCTAATACTATATTAAATTTCATGCGCCTATCACTTCATAAAAGATTTCGAACAAGTGGAGAATGACAGGCAATATATCTCAACATTTTTTACACCGTTGATGATGTTTTCTCACTCGAGATGGCAATTAATGAAAACTTTCATTCGAGATGGCTTCTGCGTGAATCTGTCTCAGAAACTAGCCATCCCATTAGGGCCGAGATTTATGAGTATATAAACACCAAAGAATCTACTTACACCCCAAACTAATCATCCTTTCTCCACAACCTCCCAATAGGTTGCCTTTCTCCGGCCTTGCTAGGCCTGAAGCCGTGCCCTCTGCCGCCAAGCAAAAGGGCATCCCTAATGGCTGACAGTTCAATATGAAGGATAAGACATAATCATGATGTGGCCAACTACAAGAAGATGTTCTTCGTCTAGCCTTGATGGTTCACCAATGACGGCGAGCTCGTTATGGTTAACGTGCTCCAAGGACTCCCCCAAGGCCAAGCGTGCTGCCGCTGATGTCGCACCGAAGCCAACTAAGGCCGCAACCAAGCCTAGGACGGTGTGTGCGTGTGCGCACCGTGTTTCTAAATTATGCGGCCTTAGGCTACTCACAATGCTTGGCTCTTGGCATGGTTTCACAGACAAAATGCTGAGGTAACACAACAATTAAAGAAGAGAGAGAGGAGAGCTGGATGTTATGGAGATATGGCTCTTAGCCCGTTTTCCTACGGAATGAAATTAATAACTACATCCGGTGTGTCTTTCCTCTTGATTTTTTCTCTTTCCCTTGTCTCCAAACTTAGGCCGCAATGTTGAGAACTTGAGATGCCAACATGACCCCTAAATAAATTAGGGATAATTAGATTTGAGCCCCTAGCTGGGTAATTAGATTTGAGCCCCTAGCTGGGTAATTAGATTTGAGCCCCTAGCTGGGTCACGCACGTTAGATTTGCCCCTAAATTCAAAAAACCCTCATTTCCGGCCAAGCTCGTTTGCTCCTCTTATACTTTTACCCTTTGATTGTTTGATTGTCACTTTGAAAACTTTATAACAGATTCATATTAACTAAGAAAAATACAAATGAGATATCAAAATGTTCGGAAAAACATCACCTATGTGTGCATGTCATTTGCATTCATGGAAAAATGTTGGAAAATCCCCATCTCAGCTCGAGCCCATATGATCTCGGCTTGAAAAGTAATTCTTTTAAAAAAAATCAAAAATTTCTATCTTTTGTGGTAAAAAATGTCAAAAGTCTTGACTTCTTAAAGTTTCATCATTTTTTTCCACGACTTCCACGAATGTCATTTCAAGACGAAACTTTGTCATTTCAAGACGAAACTTTGCAAGAACTCAAAACATTAGTTAGTGTTTGCCACAAAAAAATCTGAATTGTTTAAATTTTTCTCTTTTTCCGGAATTTACTGTTCACCTGAGCTCATATGAGCTCGAGCTGAGATATTCCGCTTGAAACAAGGAGTTGATATACTTTTTTCATGAATGCAAATGACATGCACATATAGGTGATGTTTTTTTGAACGTATTGATATCTTGTTTGTATTTTTCTGAGTTAATATGAATTTGTTATGAAGTTTTCAAAGTGCCGGACAAATGTTCAAAGGGAAAAATCACAAGAGGAGTAAATGATCTTGGGTAGAAATGAGGGTTTTTTGAATTTAGGGGCAAATCAAACTGGTGTGACCCAACTAGGGGCTCGAATATAATTGTCCTGCAACATCACTTAGATACAAGACCTAGCTAAGAGACAATTCATTGGGGTGATTGTATCTAAAAGTCATCCACCGCCTAGGGTGACGTGTTAATAGCCAAATCGTTGGGAGTGCCCTTAGGGCGCGAGCCTAATTCACTTCGCCAAGAGAGTATGGATTTACAAAATCTACCACCTAGGTTCAAACCCCTCATTGATGTGAATTGAATTTTCTATGTATACTATGGGTGTCTCTCTTATACATTTTGTTTAAAATAGAAGTTGCCCTTCTGCACCGACTTCACAAATGACATGGTGTGGGTGGTGTTCTCGTCTAGACCCACATCCACGTCATGGCGCCCTCTTCATGTCCGACGGTGATGGAGGCTTCCGATCTTGATCTAGATATTTCTTTTTGTAATGTTAATAACATTTGAGACGAGCTTCCTTTTTCCTACGAGATTGCCTTATGTGCGCATCTATCTGGGACAGCTCCGAAACTTTCCTTGGATCGGGACATGCTATACGTGGCATCTGTCTAAGACAGCGGTAAAGGCCACTGGCCACCTCATATGCTTTATTTTTTTTACTTGAGATAGTACTCCTTTGATTTCTTTTTACTCCGCATATTAGGTTCATCTGAACTCAATCTTGTTGAAGAACCAAGTTTATAAAACAACCAACATTTACATACCAAATCCGTATCATTAGATCCATCATGGAATCTACTTTCATATTATATTTATTTGGTGTTGTAGATGTTGCTATTTTGAAATATAAATATGATCAAACTTTACAAAGTTTGATTTAAGACAAAACTTATATGTGAAGTAAAAAGAAACGGAGGGAGTACTATTTGTAATAGTGTTAAAAGTTAGACGCTAAGAATTGAGAAACATAATTTACCATGGTGCAGTAATTAGATAGAGCCGTAAGATTGAGACCATGCAAGTACTATTAGCAAGAAAAATAACCTCTAGCTTTCACCACATTAGCTAATACAATCGAACATTTTTCTCTAGAAAACTGGAATTACTGCCTCTAGAAAGAAATTAGTAGGAGGGCCTCCATATTCTAGAAATACATTAGTAGGAGTAGTTTTAGCTAATATAATCAATCATTTTTCTCTAAAAATACACTAGTAGGAGCAGGCGGTCGACAAATACATTAGCTAATATAATCAATCATTTTTCTCTAGAAAACAGGAATTACTGCCTCTAGAAAGACATCAGTAGGAGGGCCTCCAAATTCTAGAAAGAAATTAGTAGGAGTAGTTTTAGTGATGGTAACCCCTAAATTCTAGGGTCAACAAATTAACCTAATTTCCATTCTATTAAGGCAATTGTTTTACTCAGATCTGGAGTAGCAAGTAAAGCCGCCTAAAACCGGCAGATTACAAGTGATACTCAAGTAACGGCTGTATATAATTTTTACAAATATCTGAGTGTTATCTCAATAGTCACTTTCCGTGTAATTTGTTCATATAAACCAAAATGCCAAAACATGTTTGTTGTGTTGTCTGGCTCTAGGGTTATGTCCGAAACTAGCAATAACCTAAGGAGCACTCTAGGACATTCACCAGCAACAAGCCCACAACCGCTTCTGTGCTAACTTCTCTATCTTGAACAGTACATAGTACATTGATGGCTATAATTGTGGGGCAGAAATTCAATGATTCCAACAAGATAAAGCAAGTGCTATTATTGTACCATCTGCCAGCAGGGTGCCCAAATAAGCAAATCATTTGAAAGGTCGAAAACCTACTCGAATGTTTCTTGTTGAAGAAACTATCAATTGTGCATGATTGATTCAGACGTTTTGGAGGCACGCTTTTCATGCATATATATTCCATGATGAGCATAAACTGGACACCCCTGCATGCTTACCTATAGTCTATAGCTAGATCGAGATGACAGTAACAGCCCGGAAACAAGCAAAACAAGAATAAGTTTATATTCAAACTGTGTACAGCTTATGCTAAACTGGGCAGATAAGCTATTTTGTTTACCATAATCTGGTCAAGCAATAAGACTGACACCTGCGCAGCCCCAAAAGCAGTAGTTGAGTTTTTTTTTCTCCCTTGCAAACCAGCATGTCGACCTAGCTCCCGGATATAATCCTAGTATGGTTATATTAATTAGGTTTTGGCATGGAAATTGCATGGCTCTGATGCATTTCTCATTCAAAAGAGCCGTTGAACCTACAAAAAGGACATTCCAGTGCTTGCCGTGCACTATACGTATAGTGTATGCACGAATAGTGATGCACCTGCCTGAATTATTGGGAGCATGCAGGTGCTCACTCTCTGCAACCACTCATAGGACATGCTAGTTATTATGTCATAATTAGCGAGCATCAATTTCTGCGTCCTATGAAATTTAAGATCGCGTGATAGACTGACAGGATACTAACACTATACCAGCATATGGGACGCACTCAAAACCTGACAATTTGGAAAATGAAACAAAATTTGGTATAAAAAACATATTTCTATATATACTCGTGCAAGCCCTTGTTTCAATATTGAATTTCAATATAGATCTACAATCTAATGTATATACATTGTTTTTTGTTTCTGTCCCGTTATCTCTTGATAATGGAACCCTATCCGTTTTATGGATCACATGGAATAAAATATACGCACATATACATATGGACGTCTTTCTAAAGATTTGATTTCAGTATAAATCTACCATTTTGGGAAGGCCTACAGTTGTGTTAGCCCATCCACTCCCTCCGTTCCTAAATAATTGAAGTTCTAGAACTTTTTTAAGTCGAACTTTTTGAAGTTTCACCGAGTCTGTAGAAAAAACTACTAAGATCTACAACATTAAACATATATAATATAAAAAATACATTTCATAGTGAACCTACTGAAGCAAATTTGATGTGGTAGATATTGATATATATTTATATTGAGTCAAACTTCATGATGTTTAACTTAAGACAAATCTAGAACTTCAATTATTTTGGAACGGAGTAAGAGAGAGGGGTAGAGTGAAAGCCAAAACAGAAAAATTACAGTGATGCCAAGAAGCTCTGAACCCAAGCCTCGAGAATCGTCATACAAATGGAGGGGGAGGGGGAGCAACGCCTGCACCATCCTAACCAAATATATTCCTCATACCTAACCAAATCTTAATAATTCATCCAGTAGTTTTTTTTTTAGTAAGTTAGACTTTTTTATAGGTGATGAAGATAGTACAAGTAATGTGCAGAACGTGAACCAACCTATGATTGGATGGTTAGGTGGTGGTATCCCCAACCTACTTGGGTTCAAGTCCTAGACTTGACGTTGGTGTTTGCATTTTTCTGAATTTATTTCAGACTTTTTGGCGATGTTCGTTCAGTGGGAGGAGACGTTGCCGTCGACTATGAGGCGTTTGTGGTGACTTCGTCAATCTTACGATGCTATGCTAACTTAGTCTCTCGGACGTGTACATAGGGATAGAATGTGCGTGCATGCGTTCATACGGGCGAGTGTATGCTCGTCTATGTGAGCAATTTTGATTGTATTGTGCTAAAAAAAGCAATGTGCAGAACTCCCCTAAAAAATAATGTGCAGCACATTATTGGCGTGCAAAAAAATTGTACCTATTATTAGGTATATATATCTACTACTGCCCAAAAAGTCAGTACTCAGAAAGCTTCCTCAGCGTGTATATATGGATGAGCTCGCTGCTTGCCAGCAGAATATATATGAATGAGTTAATTAACCCAGTCATATCCAAATTAAAGCTAGCAGGAAAAACAAAGGCACATCGATAAATTGAAAATGATCTACAATCTTAATCACTGAAGTTGGAAAACAATGTACTTGAGCTGATCCAAGTTGCGCAGCATCAACTAATTTGCCACATAAATATTAATCTGGACACCTAATCAGATCGAATCGATCATGCATCATTCTCCAATTAATTCCAACTCCGCCGTGTCGCGGTCGCCGGCCCCGGCCGTCGTGGTCGCGGTCCATCCATCGATCCTAGTGATCCTCTTCCTTTACTTGTCTTTCATCCATCTCCAACACACAACAGATAAATTAATCAGAAGAACAACTACTCTTCTCTGCTACTACTACGTACCCACTAGCAGCTACTCCTAATTCCGCCACTAGCTAGCTGGTCACCTCTCTAATAAGAATATGGAGAGAGTGATTAAGGTGTAGCTAGCTAGCTCTTGCGGGGTAGATCAAGCAAGAAGATGGACGCGTGCCTGATCTGATGATGGAGTAGGTATTAGTGGTTCAAAACTGCCTGCCGGTGCCGGGGCCGGTGTTATCCCTCCTGTCCATGGCTTCGAACATGAAATTACCGGAGCCGCTGGCGCCGGCGCCGGAGGTGGAGGCGTCGGGGACGGGGAGGCCCCCGCGGGAGGAGGCGGCGGCGGCGGCGCGGTCGCCCTCGAGCTCCCGGAACTTGAGGAGGTACCTGCGCATGGGGTCGACGTAGTCGTCGAAGCCGAGCGCGGAGAAGGCCCAGCAGACGTCGTCGCCGTTGACGGTCTTGCGCTTCTCCTTGTGGCACTTGTCGGAGGCCTCCCCGGTGACGAAGCTGATGAACTCGGACACGCACTCCTGCATCGTCTCCTTGGCCTCCTTGGACACCTTGGCGTTGGGGGGCAGCACCTGCTTCATGATCCGCCCCACGTTGGCGATGGGCAGCAGCCGGTCCTGCTCCTTGATACCCTGGTCCCCCGACCCGCCGCCGCCGTGCAGCCGCTCCGGCGGGCTGCCCCCGCCCCCGCCCCCGCCCCCGCCGCCGACGCCGCTGCCGCTCCCGCTGCCGCCGCCGAGATGGGTATAGTGGTGGTCGGCCATCGATCGATCTGCTCCTTCGATCTTGGGTCGCTGGCTAGCTAGCTAGGCTCCCGTCTTTTATACGGGCGGTGCGTGGGCGTGACCAGCTTGGGAATTGAATGGACTGGACACGGCGGGGCGGTGCAGCGCAGGAGCGTGGCGAGGCGAGCTACTTTTCTCTCGCCGTGGTGCTTACACTTGTAACCGGCTGGTGGCGGAGCGGGTACATATATAAATGAACGAGGAGGGAGAATATGCCGGGCTGTGTTGGTGGCTGGGCTGGGCGCGTTGAAATGTCTCCGCCTGCGGCCTCGTGCTCCTGCTCGTGGCTCTGGCTCTGTCCGCCTGGGTGACGACGACGACTGGCTCTCAGTGCCTGCACCCCTGCAAACCTACGCACTACTGCACTGTAGCTACGCAGCGGCCGGAGCTGGCCTTCCTTAATCACGCACGCGGCGGTGCTCAGGCCCGCCGGCCGGCCTGCCTGACTGGTTGATTTGTTTTCGATTTCCATTGTCTGTTCATGGCCGGCCCCGTGCCAATGCAGTGTCTTCGACCGCCACACGGACATCTTCGCGAGGGTATTTCGTCTTCTGAAATGGCATTATGTGCCCTAGGGGAGGAGTTGGAACTGCTAGGACACATGATCAGAGACAAACATGTTGTTTGTTTCCAGGATTGGATACTTCTAAAAAGAGTGAAATGCATGGTACTCCCTCCTTTCATCTATATAGGGCCTAATGCGTTTTACGAGGCTAACTTTGCCTAGCACCTAATGGCTTTTCTTTAGCTTTTCCCCCTTTCTCTTCTATTTTGTGACATGCTCCCTCTGCAAATAAATATAAGACATTTTAGGTTGATGTTTATATTTGTTTACAGATGTAGTACTTACTGCTTTACTGAAAATTACCATAGGACGATTGTTCTATGGTCCAGGGCTTAAAAATGGCATTTGGTAGCACTTAATTGGCTCACTGAAGCATTGTTATTCTTTAGGTACTGCTAACTAGCGAACGTTCGCTGGGAAGGAACTTCCAGCGAACACACTCACAATTGTTTGATCGAGGTCAAACGTGAAAGTTTTTCAATGAAAGATGACTTCTCTACCGTGAAATTGGCATCCTAGTCTGAAGAAATTGCCACCCCTTACAAATAAACTTGCCATGGAAAAGTTGGCACCTGCCATCCTCTCCAGTGAATATTAGTCAGCTAAGAGGGTCCTATTCTATGTGCATCACATGACACAAAAGCCGGGGGTATATCCCCGTTTTTGAAAAGAAATGTTCTTGTTCTTCTAGTAGTTGGTCCGGTGCCAAAATTTTGGCACCACCGCCACTAGTGCCTTATGCTTATGCTTTGGGCGCCATGTGCCAATGTTGGAGGCCGACACACGATATTAGTTGGTGTCGTATATTCATTGTGGGAGCTTCTTAATGCACTTGGTTCGCTTATGGAAACCTTTGACATAGGCACGAGATGTAAAAATGACCCATTCCCTCCGCATGTTTCCAAATCTTGCCAACTCCCTAAACCCTAACGTGTCCATCCACCCCCACTGACCGTAAGCCCTCGTCCTTCACCCTCATTCAGTGTCAATTTCATCCCTTCGACCCATGCCTTTCGACCATGGAGTCAATTTTAAATTTGACCGAATGCCCAAGAACCTAGCTAGCAAATTGTTAGGTAGTCGATAGTGTTTAGACAAAGTGGAGTTAGTTGTTTGGCTAGTCAGCTTCTCAATAATACGTAAGATAGAGGCCACCATTGACCCAAGAAATTCACACGATTTTGAATGTTGCTTCAGAGTCGGGGATGGGAGGGGGGATTCAAAGGGCCTCTGACAACCATCTGTTTGCACGGGAAGAAATTCCCCACCCCCTCCTCTACTTAGGACAATCGTGGGCATTGCAACAGATGGCGTTTGTAGGCCTTTTGTAATACAAAAAAGTTTATTCACTCAAATGTCACATCAAGAGGATACAAGCGTAAAGTTTTTACACTTAGCCTATGCATATCTAGATGCACATAACCCTAACACCGGACATTCAAATGAGCTGAAATATATAAACAAATACAGTTTGACAAATAACGAACACCATCCTAAGCTAATGGAGGGTCATTCCGAAGACTACACTGTCATCCGTGCCGAGTGAGCACCTCCTTGGCCACCCGCTCCCGATGTGCAAAGAACTCACTATGCCTCTGAGGGCTGAAGTAATGACCAAACACGGATCCAATGCGTACACAAATAATTAACGCGTGGAGAGAAAATTAGGGCTGCCGTGCTCGTCAGAAAGTTAAATCTAAGCTTGACGTGTAGGTGCATGGCAAGTAGCTAGCCAAAGACCAAACATGTTTGGGATACTTCGAGGCCATGCAGTAGACCTGGTGCCGGTTAACGATGACCAAGTACCATCCATTGGGTGCCAGCGCGCCCTACGCGCTAGAGGCCGGGTCTCCCGTTTCAGATCGCCTACAGCCAGCTAACCATAGAATAATACTACTATCACTTACTACGAGCTAGTGGTGTGGTAGCGGGGAGGTAAACTCGATCCGATTACGTACGTTTACAGCAAAGCAGATCGCTCGCGAGATCTGCAGACAACGTTACAGGAACTACTGGTTGTAGCCAGAGCGGTACGTACGGCCTATAGACTTCCGCGAGGTAAATTGCTGGATATAGAAGCCTAGCTAGCTAGCTAAGGTAGGTAATTCATTGGTTATTAACCAGTCAATGTCCGTAGCACAAAGATTAATCCTGCTAATTAACTAGTGGACGCAGTGTACGTCGTCTGCCTCGGTTCCTGAATGATGATATGGATCGGCCGAATGCGATCGACGCGTTGTACCTACTGTTTGTTGCTACTGCGGCAAGAGTTTGTTCCGCCAATAATTAAGTACGCTTCTGTTTGTTTTTGCCAAAAAAAGAAGTATGTTTTGGTATCGTATGCGTGTGCGTATCTGATTGGTATATCCCGTGAGTTCCCAGGGCCGTGGAACTGGTGGATACATCGAGCAGCCGATCCCCCCTCCCCTGATGATAATGATGATGAATTATGTTGCTCGCTCGCTCATTATAATCCGATTTCTTCTCTCACCCACCCACGTCGGGTCGGGGACGTAGCCGTCGAGAGTTTGTTCGTTTGCTGCCGCAAGTGGGGATTTATTTAAGTATACATGCGCTTGAGGAGCCCTGGTTAATCAAATATACTCCTACTTGATAAAAATCAAGCAGACGTACTAGTAGACAAAATCGCTTGTCTCGATCGGTGCTTTTGACTAGCTAGGCGGCCGGGTGTGTGTTGGCCAACGGGGAGAAGGATCGGTGCCTAATGAGGAGAATTGTTAATTACCATGTACCCTGGAAGTATGGCTTTTTTGGATTATACCATGTCTGCATGAGGTGAACCTTAGTCTAAGTACCTTTTTTCTTTTCTTTTGGAATACACATAAGTATGTGTATCATCCATTCATAGAAAGAGGGGGGGAAGGGGGTTAACCTTAGTATAGTACTAGTCCATATCAAAATATAAAACGTTTTTGTAGCATATTTTATAGCTAGCTAACCATCTAATTAAGCATAACTATACTACCTCTGTCATCTCTAAATTTGTAGCAAGCAACATTACCGTGACGTGACCAACCTGTGGTTGGATGGTTAGAGGTACAGTGGTATTCCAGCCCATCATGGTTCAAGTCCTGATGCTCGCATTATTTCTAGACTTATTTCAGGATTTTCGGCGATGCGCTTTCAGTAGGAGGAGACGTTCCCGTCGACGACGAGGCGTCTACGGCGAATTCATAGATTTCAAGATGTGCTGGCTCAGTTTCTCGAAGATGCTCATATGGGTAGGGTGTGCGTGTGTGTATTCATAGGGTGAGTGTATGCGCGTATGTATGAATACTTGCTTTTGTATTGTATTAAAATAAATTACCATGACGTGACAGGGCATACAAAAACAATAACCGTTCTGTCATCCAGGACCTTATGTATGTGCATGCACGGGCGACAAGGTGGCATCAAATTTTCGTACCAGAACAAATAGGGGCTAGACAGACTTCGTCTTCGTTTTTGTCAAAGACATATTGATTATACGCACGATGTTGATAAACGTATTGTGTCCAGGAGCATGGAATGACCGCTACTAGCTGGTGCAATTAACCAGTACTTCAATTATAGGGTCGGATTGAGACTACTAGTGCACTATACTCGGTCTTTTTTACTCTGCATATTAGAATTTTCTGAAGTCAAACTTTACAAAGTTTGACCGTATTTATATGAAAAAATATCAACATCTGCCATGCTAAAGTTATACAATATGAAACTCTAAGTGATGACACATCTAGTGATATTGATTTTAGATTGTGAATGTTGACACTTTTTCTACAAAGTTGGTCAAACTTTACGAGGCTTGACTTCAGTCAAATTTTATATGCGAACAAAAAAGGACCGGAGGGAGTACTACACATATTGGCATATAGTATTAGCTGCCGGTCGATTATGGTCTGTAGTTGATCTAAATATTAATCAGATCGAGAGTTGAAAGGCAAATTAGTGGGTTCTATCATGCATCATTAGCCTGCAGGTGCGAGCCGTGGACATATAGTACCACTTGCCGTACAAAACCTTACTTTTCCTTCTCCTCAAGATATGCATATATGTAAGGGAGGATTTGCCACAATTAACCAACTTTATTCAAATCCAAAGGTACGTACGTCTCACTGACTTTTAGTTTCTTTTATGTCCGTACCCGTGAGCAAATAGGAGCTCGAGAAGACGTAAACAACACCGTGCCGTACCACTTACTCGCCATATCCACCCATATAGCTAGCAAAGCAAGGTTTGCATTTGTCCAAAGGAAAAGCTGCCTATAGCTGCAAGAACCCTCAGATATTTTGTTCTTGTCGTCCATGCATGTGTCAACATTGGACAAGCTGGAGATGCATACATTATTGCTAGGCATCCATGGCACGTAATTAAATATGTAAATACTCAAGGCTGGTCCATTGTGTAGAGGGCAACTTTGTCAAGGAAGCATCTCTATGGATAAATCTCTAGCTCGTCCCGTTAACTGTGCTCGTAAAAGGTTGCTAGATCTACATGCGCCTTGTTGGCGCAAAAAGGATGTTTCTAGCTAGTGCTAGCTTGCTAATTCGCTACTAATTCCCTTTGCTGCTTTCTGCCTAATATGCATATGCATGCCACATATGACCACCTCGTTCGTACTACTTTCTTGATCATGATTTATTTTCAAAAAGAAGGGTAAACCCTGACCTCTGCATCGACTGATGCGCATAGTTGTCTATTATTGCATAGTTTCATCATCCAAATATGTCATAAAAAATGTAAAAGGCTAACACAATCAGATGATAATAAAATTATGACTTTCACATGTTGCACTAATCCTTTTTTTGGCGGACATGGTGCACTAATCCTATTACTGGGCTGTGTCATACATATTTGTTGAACATAGCTCGTGCTATCATCTTTCATTTGTTGTATCCGAATTGGTCATGGGCTCCCGCGCATCCACATGCTATACATAGCAGCATGTACGGATCTAGCATCACAAAACCTAAAGAGCATAA
>NC_041384.1:695201114-695229299 GCF_002162155.2 Triticum dicoccoides
CGCGCCTATGGAAAATTACCATAAACTAGTTTTGAAACATATTCGTTATACTCGTATCTAGGTTAAATTATAAGGTACATGGATGGTGCCCCAGAGGAGGGTGGCAAAAAGGCAAGACAGAAAAATACCTTTTAGGCTGATGAAGTTTTTTTTTTTGAACTCCCAAATAACTCACTTTTTTTATCCCCAAACACTAAGAGAAAAAACTTCTCAAAATAAAATATTTGAGAAATCGAGGCTGCCTTGCTTAAATAACTCACTGGTTGATCCCCAACACTAGAAAACCATCTCAACAAAAATTATTTGAGACATCGAGACTGCCTTCCTTGGCTCGTTTGAGAGAAGAATGTGCGGCCATTTTTGCCAGTTCGAGCTTGCGCATAGTTTGCGGTGCTTGATCTAGCTTGACCTAACCCACCCTTTTGCTACTTTAAGAACGGTCCGACCTCGATCGCCGGCGGCGACGCCATGGAACCCGCGACGGAGGGGAGGCTGCTGCGCCAGTAGCGCACGGATGGGTGAATATGAAATGTGGCCGGCCGGCCGGCCGTACGTGGAGACAGAGGCCGGACGCATGCACGGTCTCCGATGCATGCATGCAGGGGGGGCAGCCAATCCGGGGAGCGGGCGCACATGTGTCGGGCCCCAAGTGGTCCAACGATCTTGTCCGGGCGGACAGGGAATCGCATCGAGGGAAATGGCCTGTTTTGGACCGTCAGATTCGATCGACGCCTGATTCGGCACGATTCTCCATGCTTTTGTGTGGTCAGTGGTGGTGGATGGGCCATCCGGAGAGCAACAAGTGGCAGTTGAACTGTGCTCCACGAGAGTGCTGGCTAGGCTAGCCATCTATGGATTGGTACTCGAGGAGGCCACGCGAAGATCTTTGGGGCTTTTGGCGTCCACGGTCCACTTGGTATGGATTCCTATGCGCGCGCATTAGGTAAGTGGACAGTGGATTAGGGCCGCATCATTTCTTTGCTTTTTTTTTATTTAATACACTGCTTGGAGGATATTGACTGTGGGTGCATTGGGCTTCTACGGGCAAAATAAAGATTGAGCTATGACCTTTTTCCTATGAGATTGTGGGAAATCTGGATGCATTTTGACAAAAATTTGAACAAAAAACCGCCTTATAAAGAAATACTATGAATTCTAGTCCATCAGGATAAATCTTTTGCTCCTAATTTAACTGTGTGTATGTGTGTGTGTGTGTTGCTTGGAGAATTCAAAGTTTCTCTACAAATAGTATCAGAAGAATTATCATCTAGTAAAGGATGACAAGGGAGCAAAGGTATGCCTTTCAGTCTCAAAGAAGTTAGGGTAGACTAGAGTTGAAACCCATAGGATCTCAGAACCAAGTCATTATTGGGGTAGACTAGAGTTGAAACTCATAGGATCCCATAACCAAGTCATTATTGGGGTAGGCTAGAATTGAACCATTGTTGCGTCTTGCGAGAAATCCTGACAAATCCGCTGACATATGAATGATCTACCTGACTTTTGGCTTGGATTTTGGCAGTTGAGCTAGTTAACCTCCGTAACAAAAATGTTTTGACGGTTAAAATTTTGTCTTCAGCAAAGGAATGCATTTTTATTTTCTACTCCTCGATCCAATGGACATTTCCTCAATGGGATAAAACCATGTATGTCATGAGTATTTGGCTTCCAGCACAACAATACCTCGGTTGCATATATATCACATTTTGGCATGCTTTCATTATTTAAGACAACAGTTACAACATGTAATGAAAGAATGAGCACTATTGTGCATTGATATGGCGATACTTGTGAGTGTTAGTGAGTTACCCTAGCACCTTGCTTTCTTTAACATGCCCTCACATCTGTAATTATGTTTTCATTGTAAAGTTCTTCCAAAGTGTTCCCGGCAAGCAAATGTTAGCTAGACTAGAATAATTGTTAGTTGACTACTTTGTCAAGTTAATAACTTTTGTGTTCTAACCATTTGGGCTAACAAGCTTGCATAATAACCATTGCCACCGCTACAACTATGCTAAGTTTTCAAGTGAGGAAAGCGGTGGGTTATCTAGGCATACCAACTGTAAGTGTATCGAAACCTTCTCATTATTTTGGTTTAAACATTGAGTTCCTTGCAATATTGTTTCTTGCTCAAGTAAGATCAAGGTTTAGTCATGGGGAGCCTAAAGAGTGGATTTCTCACTCATTTTTACCCGTGGATAAACCGAATATTCTCGGATTTTCCATTTGATTTTTTTATTTTTCTACTAATGACTGATAACCCACAAGTATAGGGGATCGCAACAGTTTTTTAGGGTAGAGTATTCAACCCAAATTTATTGATTCGACAAAAGGGGAGCCAAAGAATATTTGTAAGTATTAGCAGTTAGTTGTCAATTCAACCACACCTGGAGATTAAATATTTGCAGCAGCGTGATTAGTAGCATAGTAGTATGATCGTTTGATAGCGATAGCAATAGTAGTAGCAGCAATAGTAACAGTAACAGCAGTAGCAATGATTTTGTAGCAGTTGCAACCGTAGCAGCAATGGTAGTAACTTAGCAAGAACAATATGTGAAAAGCTCGTAGGCATTGGACCGTCGATTTCATTAGATGATATTCATCATATAAGAGTCATAACCTAGGGCGACACATAACTAGCTCCCATTCGTCAATAGAATGTAGGCATGTATCCCGTAAATAGTCATACGTGCTTATGGAAAAGAACTTGCATGTCATCTTTTGTCCTACCCTCTCATGGCAGCAGGGTCAATAAGGAAACTAAGGGATATTAAGGCCTCCTTTTAATAGAGAACTAGAACAAAGTATTAACACATAGTGAGTACATGAACTCCTCAAATCTACGGTCATCACCGGAAAGTATCCCAATTATTGTCACCTTGGGTTTACGGATCATAACACGTGATAGGTGCATATACCTTGCAAGATCGTATCACGAACATAGATATAATGGTGACAACATAAACGGTCCAGATATGAAATCATGGCACTCAAGCCCTAGTGACAAGCATTAAGCATAGAAAAGTCATAGCAACATCTATCTCAGAACATAGTGGATACTAGGGATCAAGCCCTAACAAAACTAACTCGATTACATGATGAATCTCATCCAACCCATCATCGTCCAGCAAGCCTACGAAGAAATTACTCACTCCCGGCGGTGAGCATCATGAAATTGGTGATGGAGGATGGTTGGTGAAGATGAAGATGGAAGATACTCCTCTCCAAAGGCCCGAACGGACTTCAGATCTGGCCTCCCGATGAAGAAGAGGAGGTGGCGGCGGCTCCATATCGTAAAACATGATGAAACTTCCCCTTCTATTTTTTCTCCAAGAATAGGAATTTATAGAGTTGGAATTAGGGCCAGCGGATGTGACAGCCTGGTTTCTGCCCTCTTTTCTTTTTCTGTTTTTTATTGCCATTTGATTTGAATTTGGGTTTTGAATCAACTTAGTTGGACTTAAACACTTGGGCATACCTTTGATTTTCACCCAAGTGGCTCATCTCTCTCTCAAACCATCATTTCCTCTCTGATATATCCCAAAATGATCCTAGGAATATTCATTTTCTATTCAAAACCACACTTGAGCAACATATGCTCCAAAGCAACCCTCATTTTTCTTGCCCACAAATATCTGAGAAAATTTCCAAATATTCTTTGAACCATGGCACACATGCCTGAGAAAAAAATATTGCATAGGTTTTTGGAATATTTTTTCTAAAGAAAATCATTTCTATTCTGGTTAAAAAATGCAGCTTCTACAGGAAGTGCATTTTTCCTTGATCCAATGGAGCTGAAATTTTTAGGGCTTCATTACCCTCCTAAAAAACTTCTAACCACCAAAAATCAGCACTAACTCTTTCTGGTTTACTCACAGTTAACCCACAAGTTACTGACCAGAAACTTGCCAGGAAGAAACCAACTCACACAGAGCTCTTGTGACCAACTCAAACCGATGGAGTGACTCAAACCATCAAGGACTACACGCCAGACATGAATTTAAGACCAGTCGTGGCTCTATGCCAGAGTTCGCGCAGTGACCACACGTGCGCACCCTGCCAACGTGTTTGCTGACACGCTCTGGATGCCGCTGACGGCTATGTTTCGCGCGTGCTCGCTTCCCACCCCACCGCGTCTTGCTAAACTTCGCCACAATCGCCGTCCCGACGCCCTTAACTCCCCTCGCACTCGCCGACGCCGAAGCTCGCCACAGCGAGCACATGCACGACGCGACCAAGCCAACAGTGCGCCCGTGCCCACTGTGCTCGTCTCCAGACGCGTCCTGTGCTCGTTTCCGCTCGCCCACAGTGGTCGCATGATCCACGACACCTTCGCCCCCTCTCACTGATGCCCATCGTCGTCGGGCGCCACTTCTAGAGAACTCTGACAGAAGCCCGAGCCCTCTCCTCCCTCGCCTATAAATATGGCCCTCCCCAGCCTCTCCGAGCATCACCACACACTCATATGTCTCGGTCTGGTGGCATGCCTGGTAGTTGTTCCGGGAATACGTCGGGATAATCCTTCACAACTGGTACTTCCTCCCGAACAACTCCCGAAAGGGAATTTACTTGAGTCCTCCTTGGCGCATGCCTAGACACATACTTGATCCGTTTTCCCTCTGGGGTGGTGAGAAGAATCGACTTACTAGCACAATCGATGTTTCCTTCGTACTTGGATAGCCAATCCATGCCTAGTATCACATCCAATCATTGTGATTCCAGGATAATGAGGTCTGTGGGAAAAACATGCCTACCTATGGTCAATGGCAACTGAAAAGATCCCCGGCTAGCCATATATTCCGCTCCTAGTGAGCTCACTAACATAGGTGACTAAATGGCTACGGTTGGCAACTTAAATTTGTCCACAAATCCCCTTGATATGAATGAATGCGATGCACCAATGTCACAAAAAAACAAGGCTGTAAATGAATTAATCAAAAACTTACCAACAACCGCGCAGGCTGCTCGTCAATTTCCTCCACATTAACGTGATTCACCTGACCTCTGGTAAAAGGGTTGGGCTTCTTTCTAGAGCTTCCATTGCCATTACCATTATTTACCTCAGGACATTCAGTGGCGTAGTGTCCAGTCTTTCCGCACTTGAAACAGGCAATGTGACTCAGATCTTTCTTTGCGGGTGTCACGGAGTTGGAACGGCTCTAACTGTTGTTTCCTCCATTCCCATTATCGTTCTTAGGGCCACTATGGTTGTGTGAATTTCCTCCATTGTGAGAATGGACTCCATGGTTATGTCGTCCATGGGTAGATGAGTGTGTCCTCCTGAGTATGGGGAATAACGGGGCTTCTGCTGAGCTACAGAGTTGTACTTCCCCTGTCCATACTTCCGCTAGCGGCTCTCTATCTACTGCTGCTTGCCTTCAATCATGAGGGCCCTGTCTACCAGCTCCTGGTAGTTGTTGAAAGTTGCCACCATCAACTGCATACTCAGCTCATCGTGAGTCCCTCAAGAAATTTCTCCTACTTCGCGGCATCTGTGGCCACATCATTTGGGGCATAGCGAGCTAACTTGCTGAACTCCTCCACGTACTGCCCCATCGTACGATTCCCCTGGCGTAAGTTGCGGAACTCATGCTTCTTCAAACTCATGGCTCCAGCCGAGACATGTGCGGTGCGGAAGGCCTGCTGAAACAGATCCCATGTAACTATAGCAATGGGGTAGGTGGCGGTGAAATTCTCCCACCAAGAGGCTGCATGTCCATCAAGCTGATGTGCGGCAAAGCGCACCTTCTCTGCATCCGTGCATCAAGCAGTTGTTAGCTCTCTTCCGATCTTGTGGAGCCAATCACCAGCAACAATCGGCTCGGTGCTGCTAGAGAACACTAGCGGATTCAACCTTAGGAAACGGGCTAGGTTGTCAACTAGGGGTGGTGGCGGTGGATTGTTGTTGTTGTTGCCTTGGTTCTGGATGAGTATTTGCATCAAGGCATTCTGTTGTTGGATCAACTGGGTGAGCTCCGGCAGGAAAGTGAATCCGGGGTCACGTCTCGGAGGCATCTGATAGGTTAGAGAGGTCAGAAAACAGGATAGAATAAGGTCTAATGAGATATTTCACTACCCATATGCATATGAGACAAACATATTCAATTCACACCACTCAATTTCAAACAAGATTCACACAATCGATCTAAGCTACTATTACAAAATCTCACAAACGATTTCTAACTACATGGAAGAACTCTAATAGTAATATGGTGGTCGACTAGAAGTTTGATCGATGGAAGACTCCATTGGCTCATAATCATCATCACCAGCATCATCATCACTATCTTCATCCTCATCACCGTCTTCATCTTCATCACTGTGTTCATCTTCATCATTAGTGTATGTGTTTGTGTCATCTAGTATGATGTAGTCGTCCTCACGAATGTTCACTTCATGTTCTAGTTTCACCTCTGGTACTCCTAGCTTCTTCTTCAGGTCTTCATTCTTTTCCAGTAGCACAGCAATTTCCTCTTCATATCCATCGCGGGTTGCCTTGAGTTCCTCCTCTAGCTCGATATTCTGGGTCATCACCTTCTTGGTCTCCTTCATGATAGCACACATCTGATTCTCATATCGTGGAATGTGCTGATTCATGTCCTGTATGTATGCTGCAATAGATCCATCCTTCCTGCACTACTGCAGGATGCTGCTAACGCGACACTATGATCAGAGACCCTGTGACGAAACTATGTGTGATGCATTAATCACAAACAGGGGTGTAAAAAAACCGTCAAAAAAGGTGCAAAACATTTGCGACAGCGGAGCCATCAAACACGGTTCAGATTTTAGTTGCATGTGCGATTCAGGGCACACGGTTAACCCGTTTGAACTGTTTGCGATGAGGCAGAACAACATAAACGGGTAGCCATATCAATGTGTGTGCGATATACGTCATACAGTTTGCTCCAATGAACTGTTTGCTATTAGGGAGTGCAACAGAAACGGTTAGCCAGATCAAGGTGTGTGTGATATAGGGCATACGGTTCACTCTGACGAACTATTTTTGATTAGCGAACACAAAAGAAATGGTTCAACTTAACAAGATGTGTGTGATACGTGGAAAACAGCCGACTCGAATCAACTATTTGCGATGAGAAATTACAACACAGACGGTTAATACAGTTAGTTCGTATGCAATTCTGTGTGTACAAAAAACTTTGAAAAATGCAAACTAGTTGCTTGCGGTGGTTAGGAGTATCGCACACGACGCGTCTGCGAGTACTCGTGTGCGATGTTTAGTAAGTTACACATACATTTCCTTATGTTAACACTTGTGTGATAAATAACACGTGGCATTGGATATGGTATTCGGGTTGTGTGTGTGCTCCACTCAGTCTTCCCACGCTCCAGCGAATGCTTCTCGTGTAGGAGATATGCCCTAGAGCCAATAATAAATGCTATTACTTATCTCCATGTTCATAATTATGTTTATGTTCCATGCTATAACTGCTATGGTTCTCGAGTCTGCAATAACATGAGGCTCGGAGGAAGACTCATATGCACGTGTGGAATAATAAATGGTAAGAAGTATTCCTAGTCTGGCCTCTAAGACTAGCTCAACTGTTGCATGATGATTCTGTTTTCTTGGTCATGGGCATGTCTATGCCAGCAACTTTGAGGGCACAATGTTAAGAGAACATTTGTGTTGAATCGACCCAGATTGATGTTATGCTATGAGATTCATTCGTCACAAGTTAATGGTACATAACACAGAGATGGTTAACGTTTGCATAATTCCTTAGACCATGAGAGTATCGAGTTTCTTCATACTTGCTTCATGAACTTTGAGGTTTGTTAAACGTCATCCGTAAATGGGTGGCTATTACGGTGGCTTACGGGTTCATGGAAAAGTGTGTCAAGTAACTTGATAGCTCAAGATTGGGATTTGCTCCTCCGACGATGGAGAGATATTCCCGGTCCCTCTCGGTGTTACGGTATCCATCATCGTCTGGCCAGACACAGTGTGATTTGATCACAGGGATGCCGCAATATGGAAACGAGAAAAGAGAACAAAACCGGTAACGAGGTAACTAGCATAGTGGACAAGTTGTTGATCCACGGGGATGCAAGTAAATATCACCTCGGGTATTTGTAACATATCATGAAGCAACAGGAATAGCACACGTCAACTAGAGGTTCACTCGAATATTCATTCGTGTGGGTATAGGGGTCAATATGTGTGTCCACAGCTCCGATGTTGATCATTGATCGGAAGGGGTTCCAGGTCATGTCTATACTTCACCAAACCTACAGGGTCACACACTTAAGGGTCATCTATCTGCTGAATACTAGACAGGGAGTCTGAGAGAAAGTCACCGGAAAAGTTTCGGAGAAAACGGAAGAGTTCCGGAGAGAGAACACCGAAAGAGTTTCGGTAAAACCGAAAAGTTGTTTCGGAATATATTATTAGGTCAAAATGGTTTCGGAACTCGCATGGAAATTCTTAGAGGGCCCCAGAATTTGTCTGGGAACTTTTGGGAATTTTCGGAGAGAAACCCGAAAATGTTCCGGAGCTGCCGTAACCGCCGTTGTTGCTTTTCGCTGATAAAAATCACCACACCGGAAATGTTGCGGATCATGCCCAGAAGAATTTTAGAGGGTGCCGGAAATGTTCTGGGACCTTCCGGAATTTTTCAGAAAAAATGTTTCGTGGAAAACATCTTGTCTCAGCATGAGGGGACAAGATCCCATGAATCAGGGGTTACATGTTTGGTGGCCTTTTGTCTAGGGAGCACCCATGTTTCTAGGAGACCTGTTGGTGGCTTGTTGCCCCCCCCATGGGAGGGGGCAAGGTTGTGGCTGGTGAAGGGGGTGCCTCCATGGTGTCCCCTTGGTGCCCCACTTGAGTTACCATTTCACCCTTCATGTGGGACATGTAGCATGGGTGTTTTGGTATTTCCTCCACCACCCCACCCCTTGCCTTGGCCTATAAAAGGAGGAGAATGGGCTGCCATTCTCCTCATCCCTTCTCACATACAAGTGCCATGCAATGGTCTGGCTTCTCTCTCCCTCCCCGCGAAATAGTTTCAGAGCCGAAAGGCTGTCTGGGTTCCGGCAAGAACTAGTTCTGGACGGCGAAGCCCTGCCGGATAGATGACACCGTATGTGTGCAACTTTGTAGAGAGATTGTAGTTTCGGTCTTAGTTCGTGAGTGCCTCCCGGAGGGCTATCCGTGTCACCGTCTGAGTTTCAAAGGTCCTCCCGAAGGGCTGTCCGAGTGACTGTTTGAGTTTCAAAGGTCCTCCCGAAGGGCTGTCCGCGACACCATCCGGGGGGCTATTTGACCGCCCCCCGAGGGCTGTTGAGGGAGCCCTGGATTAGGGGGTGTCCAGATAGCCGGACTATAACCTTTGGCCGGACTCTTGGACTATGAAGATACAAGATTGAAGACTTCGTCCCGTGTCCGGATGGGACTTTCCTTGGCGTGGAAGGCAAGCTTGGAAATACGGATATGTAGATCTCCTCGCATTGTAACTGACTCTGCGTAACCCTAGCCCTCTTCGGTGTCTATATAAACCTGAGGGTTTTTGTCCATAGGACGAACAACAATCATACCATAGGCTAGCTTCTAGGGTTTGGCCTCTCTGATCTCATGGTAGATCTACTCTTGTACTACCCATATCATCAATATTAATCAAGCATGACGTAGGGTTTTACCTCCATCAAGAGGGCCCAAACCTGGGTAAAACATTGTGTCTCCTGCCTCCTGTTACCATCCGGCCTAGACGCACAGTTCAGGACCCCCTACCCGAGATCCGCCGGTTTTGACACCGACATTGGTGCTTTCATTGAGAGTTCCTCTGTGTCATCGCCATTAGGCCTGATGGCTCCTACTTTCATCGATAGCGATGCAGTCCAGGGTGAGACTTTTCTCCCCGGACAGATCTTTGTATTCGGCGGCTTTGCACTGCAGGCCAATTCGCTTGGCCATCTGGAGAAGATTGAAAGTTACGCCCCTGGCCACCAGGTCAGGTTTGGAAGCTTAAACTACACGGCCGATATCCGTGGAGATTTGATCTTCGACGGATTCGAGCCTCTGCCTTGTGCGCCACGCAGTCATGATGAGTATGACTTAGCTCTCCCATTGGACAGTGTTAAGGAGATCGCACCGGCAGCCGCTCCGACCCTCAATTCGGAGCCAGTTGCGCCTTCCACGGACGGGTGGATGGACCCTGCCACGGAGGCCTTACCCTCAGCGGCGATCGAGCCGAACATCGACCTTACCTTGCACGAGAGCCGTGTTGTTAAACTGCCGGATCCTTCTCCGGCCACGAACTCCGAACCGCCTGCGCCCGTTCCTATCGAATATGATTGGGCGCCGATCATGGAATTTACCTCCGTGGATATTTTTCAGCACTCACCCTTTGGCGACATACTGAACTCGTTAAGGTCTCTCTCCTTATCAGGAGGATCCTGTCCGAACTATGTCCGGCAGGACTGGGATGCGGACGACGAAGAAATTCGCGACCCACCCACCACCCACTTAGTAGCCACTGTCGATGACTTAACCGACATGCTCGACTTCGACTCCGAAAACATCGACGGTATGGACGACGATGCAAGAGACAAAGAGGAACCACTGCCCATAGGGCACTGGACGGCCACCACATCCTACGATGTATACATGGTGGACACACCCAAAAGAAACGACGAGGACGAACGGGAGGATGCAACGAAGGGTCGTTCCTCCGAAAAGCAGTCAAAGCGGCAGTGTAAGCGCCGCTCCAAGCCCCGCCTCGACAGAGACATCGGTCATACAGACCCAGCCACAGAGCAGGGTGAGCCGGCGAATGATGAACATGGCATCGAGCAACCGTCCGAACAAGGCAACTTGGATAAACAAACCGCACAACCCGTCCCCGGCGAAGATAACAGTCCGGACGACCTCACGCCGGACAAGTTCCTGGAGCAGAAGAACCACCACAAAAGGCTCGTCGCCACTGCGCGTAGCCTGAAAAAGCAGAAGCGGAAGCTCAAAACTGCGGAAGATGCACTCAGAATCAGGTGGAGCAAAGTACTCAACACCGCAGACAAATACGGCGACAGTCACCACACAAAAAGCTACCCGAAGCGAAAGCTCCTGCCTGAATTTGATGAGGAGGCCTTAGAACCTCCGCAATCAACAAATAAGGAAGCCACCCGGTCGGATAAACGACCCCATGGACAATATAGAGCGGCAAGAGGCGCCGCACACAAGCCAGCACGCGACCCACTCAAGGATTCGCATCAAAAAGATGGCCCAGGCAGATCTATCTACGGGCCAAGAAAGCAAGCTTTAGTAAGCAATGCAACACAACAAACATCCGAACACTATGGCACACCCAAATACAGGGGTGCCGCACACCCCCTATGTTTCACCGATGAGGTGCTGGACCATGAATTTCCAGCGGGATTCAAGCCCGTAAACATAGAGGCGTACGACGGAACGACAGACCCTGGAGTCTGGATTGAGGACTATATCCTCTATATCCATATGGCCAGAGGAGACGACCTCCACGGCATAAAATACTTACCCCTCAAGCTCAAAGGGCCAGCCCGGCATTTGCTTAAAGGCCTTCCCAGAAACACCATTGGAAGTTGGGAAGAGCTCGAGATGCTTTTCGAGCAAATTTCCAAGGGACCTATGTCTGGCCTCCGGATGCAGACGATTTAAGTCATATAACTCAACAGCCCGGAGAGTCATCCCAGAAACTCTGGAACAGATTTCTTACTAAAAAGAACCAGATAGTCGACTGTCCGGACGCCGAAGCCTTAGCAGCTTTCAAACACAGCGTTCGAGACAAATGGCTCGCCAGACACCTCGGCCAAGAAAAGCCAAGAACAATGGCCGCATTAACAAGCCTCATGACCCGCTTTTGCGCGGGAGAGGACAGCTGATTGGCAAGATGCAGCACCAGCGACCCAAGTACATCCGAAGTCAGGGACGGAAACGGGAAACCACGTCGCAGCAAGGACCAGCGCCGGAATAAGGGAAACAGCCCGAAGAGCACGACAGTCAACACCGGATTCAAAAGCTCTCGGTAGGGTCAGAAAAGCTGCCCCTCAAGGATCACAGGGACGAGCTATCTAGCCTAAACAAAATCTTGGACAAAATATGTCAAATCCACAACACTCCCGGGAAGCCTGCAAACCATACCCACAGAGAATGTTGGGTCTTCAAGCAATCCGGCAAACTCAATGCCGAACACAAGGGGCTCGATACACCAAGTGAGGACGATGACGAACCCCACAAGCAGAGCACCGGAAAACAAAAGAATTTCCCACAAGAAGTCAAAACAGTAAACTTACTTCACGCGACAAAAGGGAAAAACAAAGTGGAACCTATAGAGATACGCGCCATGCGGCCTATCACAAAGGAGTCTCGCCACTGGTTGTTAAAACCGATCACCTTCGACCATCAGGATTACTCTGGAAGTATCCGGAACGCATGTTGGACCGCCTTGGTATTAGATCTGATAATCGACGGATTCCACTTTACACAAGTCCTGATGGACGGCGGTAGTGGTCTAAACCTTCTATATCAGGACACAGTCCGCAAAATGGGGATGGACCCAACAAAAATTCGCCATAGCAACACTTCCTTTAAAGGAGTAACGCCAGGCCCGGATGCCCATTGCACGGGTTCTCTCCTGCTAGAAGTAATGTTCGGTTCCCCCGATAACTTCCGCCGTGAAAAGCTAACCTTCCACATCGCCCCATTTTCAAGTGGCTATCAAGCAGTACTGGGACGCGAAGCTTTTGTCCGCTTTAACGCAATACCGCATTATGCATCTCTCACGCTTAAGATGCCCGGCCCACGAGGCATCATCTCACTAAAGGGAAACATTGAATGTTCCTCGCGCGCAGAAGACTATACGGCTGCCTTGACAGCCACACATTAAAACAACTTCACCAACAAAAGCATCTAACAGGTCATTAAGACCACGGACACGGATAGGCGAGTCCGGAGCAAAATTATAATTGATCAAGGTTTTTGTAGCCGTACACCCCTATACAAGGGGCTCCGCATATGTAAAATAAGCGACAATAAGGCTCAATTTTCCCCATCTTGAATTATACTTTGTTTACTTAGTACAACATACATTTCGCACGGCTATTCTTCTTTCAACTAAGTTCCTCTCTTTTATAGATGAACACCGTGCTACACCCGTCCAAGACATGGCGCAACGGAGACACAGGCGCAGACGTGCAGCAGGGACCCGTCCCAAGGATTCTCTTTAGATTAAGACCCTGCGTAAACCTTTTTCACTGTCTCTTGTTGATGCACATCCCCCGAATTCACAGTATAACTGAGGAGGAGGCTGGCGTCTTGGCATGTGGCCACATCAGAATTTCGCACGTACCTGGACACCAGGGGCTTATTATCATGGGCACTACTCAGCCCGTTTTTATAAAGATCGAATACCTTAGGGAGTGTTCGGCGTCGCGAGTTTGGCCTTATATGCATCAGCTCCAAATCATTTCTTCGGTCAAATGTTGGGTTTGCCCGGCTCATGTGTTTTGCTGCCTTACGTTCCGCTCTATCGGCTAAGGCGGCACTAGGAGAACTACTGCGATTGTGCCCCGGTTCAGCCAGGCGAGCACCTCAGTAGAGAAAGCCGAAAACTGACCGTCATGATATAGCGTGAGATTGGTCAACCACTCGATGACCTATCGGAGTCTTCGGGATTCCTCCGCATTAATGAAGGGCCGTTTCCGGCCAGGCACACACGCGCCCCGAGTTCGGGCGAGTGCGGAGCCACCAGGGGCTATATAGTAGCCCCCTGTCAAACTCCTATAGCTAAGTGAAAGTGATAAAGCATTATAGTCTGATTGCCTAGTTCACTGCGCTATCACCTCCTTCATGGACCAAGACGTTGGATCAAGTGTGAGAATGCGCCTTCTGCGAACACCCCCGCATTATATGCGTGGGGGCTGAAGCCGACGACTGCCATCTTTCAGATTATATACACATATACCTCAATGGCCACATAGGAGGCATTATAATACTTGCAGGCACAAGTATAAAAAGCTTCTACAATTCATCCAAATATTGTTTTACAATAATACACGTTATCGAACATAATATCCTTCGAGCACTGTGTCTCTATCAAACGAGCACCTTGCAGAACTTCCTGAAAATAGTGCTCAGCAGGTATTCGGCCTCCGTCCGAATCTTGGTATGCAACAGCGGCGGCCTCCATCTCCGCCAGTATGTCTTGACACGGGCAAGGGCCATCCGCGCACCCTCTATTCATGTTGACCTCTTCATCACATTGATATGCGGCACTGCACTAAGGAACTGCTGCACCAAGCTAAAATAACTGTTCGGCTTTGGCCTTTCCGGCCATAGATGATTATTGACATCCTTCATGGCGAATCCGGACAACCTATTCAGTTCGGCCCATTCGGCCAAACGATCGGTCAACGGAAGCAGACGCTCTGGATTGTTGAACTGTGACCAGAAGAGCTTCTCCACTTCGCTATCTTTCTGATCTCGGAAATGTTCGGCCGCATCAGTGGCACTCGCAGCTAAATCCAGATATGCGTCCGCCGAACTCCACATCCGGTCCAATGGAGCGTATTTAGGATCTCCGAACTTCATCCGCAGCATAAAGGGCTTTCCAGCCGCGATATCTCCGGCCTGACGCAGCTCCTCCTTCATCGCTCTCATCGCAGAACGAGCATCCTTGGCCGCTGTAGTGGCCTTCTCTAGGTCTGTCCGCTCCGCCCGATCTTCTTTTTCAAGAAGCTTGTAGCGGTCAGCAGCGTTCTTTAACTTCACAGCCATTTCGGCCATTTCCTTCTTGGTTCGGCAGTGAGCAGCCTGTTCGGCTTTCAGCTCTTCAATGGCCTTTACGGCAGCCGCATCACTTCTCCTGGCTTGCTCCTTTGCTCGGGAAAGTTCCTCCCAAAGGTTCTCCATGGCAGCGGCCCCATCTGCATCAAGCGCACACGCTGTAAGATACTGGCATCAAGCTCCTCTTACCAGGTGTCTCCGGAGAAATTACATACCTTGTGCCTCGTCAAGCCGCTTGTTGACAAGCGCGATGTCGGCATCTGCCACGTCAAGTTGCCACGTTAGCTCGGCAAATTCATGAGTCCGGCTGGCCACCGGACACTTCGCCACCTACATAGGAAGGCGGAAAAATTACACCTAGGACTATGATCCTCTGCGTGCTGTCGACTTCGACAACACACAGAGTCTCAGGGGCTACCATCTACACAGGGCGCATCTTATATGCGGAACTGTTAAAAGGTACATCACCTCGCATACCTCAAAACCTGTCAGTAAACCCCTGACGGGGTCGTGCAACCCGCTTTCAGCGGATGAAATCCTTTCAATTACCGTACCCATCAACGTACGGTGTTCCTCTGAGATAGACGCTCGCCCTAACAGATCCTTCAGTTCATCCGACCGAGCACCAGGCGGTGCCGGACTCGTTCGATGGCCTTTTTCAAAGACCGGACGCGGATGGCCTTGGGGGGCCCTATGACTGCCTTCTGGCCCTGCCGGATTCGGAGAAGCCCTCCGTGATGATACCTCAGGGTCGCCCGCCTTGTAAGGTAGTACGGCAGGGGGAGGCGTTTCGCTCTCCATCATCTCCGAAAGAAGATCCCCTGAAGATGAGCTCTGCTGAGAAGGGCTGAGATCCGAACTACAAGGTAAAATTTCGGTTATTTTCCTCAGAAATGAAACAAGGATTTCTCTCATTTTAAACCTCCCCTCTCTACTTACGGCTCGGTGGAGGGCTGATCCCCTTGATGGCGTAGTACGGCGGAGGTATCCCCCGGCACAGGACCCTCTGGCGAAGATTTCTACCCCCACTTTGAGACCATGGACTCCGGGTCTTTAGAGGCAGTCCTCTTCCTCCCCTGAGTAGAGGAATTTTCGATTCCTCCTTTCCAGACAGCCTCCTTTGGGGAGGCAGCAGCTGCTTTGTCCCCCCCTATCGCTTTCTTCCGAAGGCACGATCTCCAGCATCCTGGTTAACACGGGATCCGGCGAGGTCTTGGTAAGGGGGGCCGGACACCTGATTAACTTCGCCTTCGCTACCCACTCCTGTTTCAGAGACAACTCTTTTAAGGGTGATGTTGTGATAAATGAACGGATGGTGTGTCCGGGCACAGGGCTACTTACTTGAGTATCCGGACGATTGCTGCTCAGACCTGCGTCCTCCGTAGAATCCGGACACACTACTTGTGGTCCGAAGAACAATTTGTACATCTCCACGGGAGTCATGCCAAGAAAATGTTGGAGAGCTTGTGGTCCCTCCAGGTTGAACTCCCACAGGCGGAGGGGGCGACGTTTGCAGGGCAGAACTCGACGAATTAACATAACATGCGTCACCACGACCAGACTGATGTCTCTTTCTAGGAGATCTCGGATGCGGCCCTGCAATAGGGGCACATCCTTTGCCGACCCCAGTCCAGCCCCTTATTGACCCATGACGCCAGTCGTGGCGGGGGACCCGAGCGGAAAGTAGGTGGCGCCACCCACTTGGTGCCCCTGGGAGCTGTGATATAAAACCACTCTTGTTGCCATAAGATGAACTCTTCTTGAAAAGAGCCCTCGGGCCATGGAGCGTCAGGATTCTTGCTTATAACAGCGCCTCTGCACTCTGCGTGCTGTCCCTCGATCATCTTCGGCTCTACTTTAAAGGTCTTAAGCCACAGTCCGAAGTGAGGAGTAATACGGAGGAAGGCTTCGCACACGACAATGAACGATGAGATGTGGAGGATGGACTCCGGAGCTAAGTCGTGAAATTCCAGCCCATAATAAAACATGAGCCCCCTCACGAAGGGATCCGTCGTGAAGCCTAGCCCTCGGAGGAAGTGAGACACGAACACCATGCTCTCACCAGGCTTGGGAGTAGGAATAACCTGCCCGTGAGCAGGCAGCCTTTGCGAGATTTCGCTGGTCAAAAACCTGGCCTCTCTCAGCTTTAGCACGTCTTCCTCCGTGACGGAGGAAGGCGTCCATCAGCCTCGAAGGTCGGAGCCGGACATCGTCGAAGGTTCGAAGCGCCTGAAATCTGGGGCCTTGGGTGTTGGAACTCGAGGCGAAGTGCGAATTCGATTGAGATCAAAAGAAAGGAGTAAGGCCTTGGTCTCTTTATAAGACGTTGAATACCAAGAGCCCTCCCCGTGACCGTTTGGGATTCGCCTTTGATCAAGGAGACACACCAACGGGCATGATTGGGTTACCCACGCCCGTATTGATGAGAATCCCGGGATAAGGGGACACGATCTCTGCTTCGATAAGACGTGCCAAGGAAACCGCCTCGCAAAACGCGCTAAGGTGGGATAGTAAAAATGGTTCAAATAAAGCCTTGGCTGTGGCGTGATGACACGCTATGGAATACATCAGCAAATTAGATTTGTGTAAATATTATTCTCTCTACGACAGTATGTGGAACTTATTTTGCAGAGCCAGACATTATCCTTGTGTTCAAAATATTCTATGAAGTATTCGGAGGAGCAACCCGCCTTAAAATGCCGAAGACAATCTGCGCGCCAGACTCGTCTTCATTGAAGCCTAGTTCAGGGGCTACTGACGGAGTCCTGGATTAGGGGGTGTCCGGATAGCCGGACTACAACCTTTGGCCGGACTCTTGGACTATGAAGATACAAGATTGAAGACTTCGTCCCGTGTCCGGATGGGACTTTCCTTGGCGTGGAAGGCAAGCTTGGCAATACGGATATGTAGATCTCCTCCCATTGTAACCGACTCTGCGTAACCCTAGTCCTTTCCGGTGTCTATATAAACCGGAGGGTTTTAGTCCATAGGACAAACAACAATCATACCACAGGCTAGCTTCTAGGGTTTAGCCTCTTTGATCTCGTGGTAGATATACTCTTGTACTACCCATATCATCAATATTAATCAAGCAGGACGTAGGGTTTTACCTCCATCAAGAGGGCCCAAACCTGGGTAAAACATTGTGTCTCCTGCCTCCTGTTACCATCCGGCCTAGACGCATAGTTCGGGACCCCCTACCCGAGATCCGCTGGTTTTGACACCGACAGCTGTCTAAGGAGCAGATGAGGGTATACATCCTCGCGGTTGGGATGTTGTAAATGCTAGCTGCGGGGATCTGCACTGCCGATTGTCATCGACTCTACTCCCCGCTGCGCTACGAGTCGGTAACAAAAAAGATCAAACCATGTATGCAGTCTCCATAGAGGTCCTGGGCTGGTGCATAGGTCGGAAATTTTTTGTTTTCTGCTGCATTACCCTACAGTGGTATCAGAGCCGTGCTATGCGTAGATGCAGGTTTCAATCTAGAATACATGGAGATGTATGGGTATTGCATAATATAATTGGGTAGTAGATGAGATCTATTGCAGAAATTTATTTATGCGGGTGACAGATGAAATCTGTTACCCGACGTTCTTCTTGCTTCCCTAGAATTTGCATTTGCTCAATCTCGAGACAGCATGGTGGAATTTGACAAAGTTCTGGCAATCCGTGATCCTGATTGATCATGGAAGTGCTATAAGTTCTTTGGGTTCTGCCGTAGTCAAAAGAAAGATGAAATTCACAGATGAAAGGGCATTGCAGATATGATCTGCACGGGGGTCATGGCTCGAGATTTAATTATCTCGTGTTTCATACACCCCGAGATGTTAATCTAGCAACTTGAATAATCATACTTGATGATAAAACGTTGGTAGCTGCGGTTTAAGTCAAAACCTTAGAAGCCACATAAAATAAAATTTTGCATAAACCGATTAGAGGCGTCTAACTTGGTTTTGCAGGATGTGCATGTGATGTGGTATAGCAATGGTCATATTCAATTTGATTATGTATGAGATTACTATATGATTTAATTAACATGACCTGCGTGTCATCATTCAACATGATGGTTGGAGCCATATGATTGTCACTTTAATGACCTGCATGTCAACCTTAAGTAATGCACTTATTTTATTAGCTATAGAGATAGCAATATTATCTGGTGCATCGACAAGGTGGTGGCAATCTTCTTGAAGGTGAACACCGACGCGAATGCCGAAGACGAAGAAATGAAAGATTTCTCTGTCAGAAAGGGCTATACCATATCATACTATTATGAATTGCCTGAGATGTTTATCCCTTATGATGCACCCTTCTTGATTGCGCGGTAGTCACTTTTTATTAGGGTGATCTCTCACTAAAATATCAAGTAGTTAGTGTTCTCCCAAGTGTAGCACCGTCACGACACCTATCTTTTCGGGGTGCGCCATGAATGCATGGGTACGAACGATTAGAGAAGTGTGAGGCGGGTGAGGTCATACCTCGCAGCAAGATCACTTGGTTGTCTTGATGTTCATGGCAGGATCGTCCTGAGCTCGGAACACACACATCGAAAGATGAGCAAGAGTCACATAGAGATGTGATCGGCAAGTTGGCCTACCGATTAAAATTCCCGTTATGAGATGATGATTCTATGGCGATGAATTGAAGTATGGATCTTGTATCACTCAAAATTAATTATGAGAGATATTGATTTGAGTGGGAGCGCACTGTTGAATTAACATGTTTAATTCTCAGTGCAATTAATTATGAACACTGTATAAGTGTTTCTTGCAAAATAGTTGTAGAATAATGGCTTGCGTTTCCACCTCCCCTATTAAAATTGAATAGTTGTTAAATATTTGGTTAAAACTTTACGATTGGTAACGTAATGTGAGGATTGTCCTCAAAAGTGCTGAGAAGGACTTTGTCCTATCACATGCTTTCCGTATGCTCCCGCTAATGCAATGGATCACTCGTACTTCGATCCAAAAGCTAGAATTCTGTTACGGTCAAGTGGAATATGTTTGCTTTCATGAAACCCAAACTTCGAAAGTTGGGATAGTTATACGATATTCATGGAAATGAAAATTATTTTCAGATACAAACAAAGCAATGTTTGTTTGCAAGTATTAGTAAAAGTGTTTACTATGCATTTGACTGTTGGGAAAGGGATCCAGAAGAACGCCTGTCATATAATGAAAGGTGAATAAAACAACAACTTAAAGAGAAAGGAAGTGTCCAAAGGGTGTTAGTATGACTTACACACCTAGGAAGTCCGGGACTAACGCCACTCTTAAGTTGGGTGCTTCTTTTGCGAGTAGGAGAAATACTAAAAGTTAAACTGTTAGAAGTATAAAGGCATAAAGAAAGATGACTGGAATATCCAGCTCATGTATGAATGTCATACAAGTTTTTGATGTATAGTAGGCTGGTCAAAGATATAGTTCTTGGGAATTATGGTTAAACATGTTAATCACTAATTCTTGGGTATTGTGAGTTAATCACAAAGATACCCGCTCGATTGCATTCTGTTGTGAATCAATGTAAGAGCTACTATGGCCTAAAAAGACTAGCCAGAAATGAGGTTAAGGTATACACAGGGAACATAGTAAATGTTACTATACCTTCCATCGGTGTATTGCCGTCTGTATTTATTTTCATAATTCATTTAGAGTTTTAGAAACTCTAGCCCATTGCATACGGTATCTTGCAAGAAGGTTGTTCATAAGAGAACTTTTTATGTTCGATGTTATGAATAACACAAGGGCCATCCTTTAATTATGAATGAGATGTATGTTATGAATATTGATAATAATACAATACCTCTGGGTTTACTTTCATAATTCATTTTAGAGTTTCATACACTCTAGCCCATTGCACAATGTTTGTTGCAAAAGAGTTGTTCATAAAACCAACAATTGTTGTTAAGTATTATGAATAACATGAAGGGTCATGCTTCCATCCAAGATGGGATGTATGTTATGAATATTGATGGTAATATGATACATCCATAATGCTGACGCTAAATGTCGCGAGACTATGAGAATACCACACATGTGTGGCACTGCATTTGGTCACATTGGAGAAACCCGCATGGAAAAATTCCATTATGATGGATTTTGAAGTCGTTTGATTTTGAATAATCTGACACTTGCAACTTTCCTCCAAAAAGTGAAGTGACTGAAATACCGTTCACATGCCATAAGGAACGAGCAACAAACTTATTGGTGATCATACATTTTGATGTGTATAGTTCAATAAATGTTGTTGCAAGTGGTGGATTTATTTATCTTCATAAATGACTCAAGTAGATATATGGATATTTACTTGATGAGACGTAAGTCTAGATCTTTTGAAATCATTCGAAAGGTTTTCAAAAATGAAGTAGAAGTTACTGTAACAATAAAATTATGTTTCTGCAATTTGATTGCACAAAGGAATATTTGAGTTACATGTTTAGCGAATGTCTGATGAGTTGTGAAAGGGGTTTCATAACTTGCACCTCCCGGAATACCACTGCAAGTGGAAAGTCCGTGGAGATGTAATATAACCATTTATGACATGGTAAGGTCAAAGATAACATAAATAAATTTGCCATTATCCCTTTTAAAGTGATGCTTTTGAGACTGCGGCTTTTACACTGAAAAGAGCTACATCGGGTCTATTGAAATGAAGCCATGGTATGGTACGCCCAACCATGTTATCTCTTTTCTTAACATTTGGAATATGGGGCTTGTGTAAAAGGTCACAAACCTAATCCAAATCAGACAAGTGCTACTTTGTAGGTTATACCAAAATGTTGGGTATTCCTCCCTCACTATACCAAGGCAAATAGTTTTGCCGCGAAACGGTGTGCTTTTAAAGAGAATGGTTCTTTCAAAAAGGTGAGTGGGAGAATAGTGCAACTTGACAAGATAAACAGTATCTTCGTCATCAGATCAAAGGAAAGAAACATTGGAAGTAATTCCAGAGTTTCCTACTGCGACTGATACGGAAGTCTCTACAATAAAATGTATGAACTTCAGTCGAACTTGCAGCTGAACCACGTAGGCAAGGCTTGTGCAAACCTCTCAGGTGCGCAAACGAGATAGTGTTGTTATACAACATTATACCTATGATACACAAGGAAGCGTTGATGGGCCCTGACTCTGGAATTGGCTAAATGCCAATACAACCCGAGTTAGTTTCCATATAAGTGATTCAAGATTAAAACCTTAATACACGTTTCGGAAGACTTAGAGTCTAACGAATATTTATGGAACTTAAAACTGATATGGATAAAAATGTTTTATCCATAAAGCTCGACTTGTTGAAATAACAAGTTCAAGAGTTGACTACAATGAGGTTGTTTTCATTGTAGCGATGCTTAAAGTCGGTTCGGGTTGAACTAGCAATTAATACATATTTCAATCATGAGATATGAAACATGGATGACAATAGGATTTCCATCTGATGGAAATGAAACCAAGGACTTGCATGTGTTACAGTCCAAGGCATTTTTTCTATCCAGAGGATGCTAGTAAGGGTGCAAACTTCAGAGTTCCAGCGATGGACAGAAGAGAGCAAAATGGAGTTTGAATCTTCATGCTTTGATGAAATGGTCAAAGGGTTCTGACTTCATCAATGGGTAACGAAGATGCTTGTAATTCAAGAAAGTAAGTGGGAGCGTAATAATATTTCTAAAAACCTTGTGTGCTTGACACATTGTTAATTGGAAATAAATTTCTTAACACGAATTAGGATTTCATTTGAAAATAGTTTTTTTGATGAAGTGCTTAGGCTAAATAGCCTCAATATTAGGCATAATGATCTATGGTGATAGATTTACCTAATAGGGCTAAGCAATGAATGTTGGGGAATGTAGTAATTTTAAAAAAATTCCTACACACACGCAGGATCATGGTGATTCATAGCAACGAGAGGGGAGAGTGTTGTCTGTCGTGGTTCTAAGTCTGACAGTAGAGTGGGGGGTAGGTATGGAGAGGCAAGGTCCTAGCTATGGAGAGGTTGTAACACAAGAGGCGTACGAGTTCAGGCCCTTCTCGGAGGAAGTAAAAGCCCTACGTCTCGGAGCCCGGAGGCGGTCGAGTGGATTATGTGTATATGAATTACAGGATGCCGAACCTTTCTGCCTGTGGAGGGGGGTGGCTTATATAGAGTGCGCCAGGACCCCAGCCAGCCCACCTAATGAAGGGTTTAAGGTGTATTTAGTCCGGGGCGTTACTGGTAACGTCCCACATAAAGTGTCTTAACTATCATAAAGTCTACTTAACTACATGCCGTTGCAGTGCAGAGTGCCTTTTGACCTCCTGGTAGTCGAGTGAGTCTTCGTGGTCGAGTCCTTCAAGTCAGTCGAGTGAATCCCTCGTTGGTCGACTGGAAGGTGACCTCTTCTAAGGGTGTCCTTGGGCAGGGTACTTAGATCAGGTCTGTGACCCTACCCTAGGTACATGACTCCATCATTAGCCCCCGAATGGATTGAGGCTTTGAGTGACGGAGGAGTTGATGCTGTTTCCGATTAACCTTTGCACACTGGTCGTGCGTTGTTCTGAACCAGAGAATCTCTTCGTTGATAGTGAGCAACTTGTCTTCAGTCGACTCGATCCATTCTTTTCTTTCGTCGAGTGATCTTTCGGGCTTCGTCGATTTCCGAGCGACGGATCGCAGGAAATCCCGCGCCTGACAGACTGATCTGCCGTTCGCGGATTCCGCGGGATGCGAAATTTGGGGAAACGCGCGAAGCGGAGCGGACCGCGGCGTTCGGATGGGACGGGACATAGACGCCTCAATCCCCGCGCCGCTTTCTTCGCCACGTATCCCGCCCGCATAACAGTTCCAGGATATGATTAGATCTGCCGGGTCCACCTGTCATCCACTCGGAAGGGATCTTATAAATGCGCCCGGCGAGGGTTTTTTGAAGAGTGCCTCGGCATTCTCTCTCTCTGCCTCCTTCGTCTCCGCCCAACGCGCTCGCTCTCACCTCCGCACCACTTCTCCTCACGCGCCCCGCCAGAAGCCATGGTCAAGGAGAAGACGGCGGCGCTGGAGTGCGCGAAGAAGGCGTCGGCGACGGAGAAGGCGAAGGGGAGATCCACCAGCCGCGGTGGGTCTTCGTCCAGATCCCGCCTGCCGAAAGGCTGGGTCCAGGGTGATTGGATCCAGTCGACTATCACGGAGAAGGATCTCCTCGACATGGCCAACGAGGGTCTGATCCCCCTTGGAGCTGCGAGGCTTCCGGGGAAAGAGTGGCAGCCCCAGCCGGAAGAGGGTGAGTGCATGCTTCTGGCTACCCATGTCGACCGTGGATTCTCTTTGCCGCCGAGCATTTTCTTCCGTGGTTTCTTGAACTTTTTTGGAGCGCAACTCCACCACTTCACCCCGAATTCTATCGCCTATCTTGCCGCGTTTGTGTCCATGTGCGAGAGTTTTCTGGGCTGTCGACCGCACTGGGGCTTGTTCAAGCACATATTCACATGTCGCTCTCAAACTGTGAAGAAGGCGAGTCCAGGCGACGAAAGAACCCGAGTGGTCCAAATGTGTGGAGGTCTGGGGATCCAGGTGAGAAACAAGAGCACCTTCCCAGCCATGACATTTCCCGAGTCAGTCAGAGGCTGGCAGTCGACCTGGTTCTACTGCGAGGATGAGTCGACACCGGGGCAGTCGAGTGGGCTCCCTCCATTTACCATGGACCGAGTGAACAAGCCCTCCTCCCTGAAGCTGATTCCGGAGGAGAAAGCTGACGTGAAGATGTTGATGGAGCGCGTAGTTCAGTTGGTTCGGGAGGGAGTGACGGGCATGGATCTCCTGGAAGTTTTCCTTAGACGCCGAATCCAGCCTCTTCAGTTCCGGAGCCACTGCATGTGGTTGTACTGTGGGACTGAGGATGTGACTCGGGTCAATCCAGAAGCAGTCGACGATGCCACTCTGGAAAGGTGGATGGCCGTTGTTACTGGGAACAAGGACAACCCTCGCGGGGCCAGAAGGATTCCTCCACTCGACTGCCACAGTGATCCAAACAAGGCATGTCTGCCCCACTTCCCGTTGTATTCTCATCATATTTTATTCCTGCTTTCTCTGCTGATCGGTCGACTGATCTTTGTCTTGTTGTCCCTCAGACCCTCACTGAACTATACTCGATGCCGAATGGAGCGCAGGCTCCGACTGAGGAGGGAGAAGCGAGCGGGGGCGAGAGCCAGGAGGAGGAGTGGGACTCGGACGCCGCCGAGGCCGATGATGATGACGATGACGATGATGATGATGACGATGAGGACGGGGAAGAGGAGGAGGAGGAGGCGGTCGCACCACCACGCTGGGAAAGGCGGTCGAAACTTGTCCATGACCCTGCGACTGAACGCGGTGAGGGGGTCGCGACTGTTACTCAGTCGACCAAGCGCCCCCGGACCACCTCTCCGGCGCCGACTGAAAAGGCGCCGAAGCAGCCCAGGGCGGCCCCGTCGAAGCCGACCAAGCACCTACCGAAGATGAAGGTGTCCATCCCCACCATATCAGGGTAATCATATTTCTTACGTCTTCTTATTTTGTGTGAACTTTATCTCTGGTTGGCGCTGGAGTTAGTCGACTGACTCTTTGGAATTGCAGTGCTGCTACTTCCGAGACCTCAGCCCGGGCTGACGACCATGCGATGGAGGACGCAGCAACCTCAAAACCTGGTATTATACTCTTAACACTGTTTCTAGTCGACTGACTCATGATCTCTAATTCTGATTCTTTTCTGTAGCTCCATCCAATGTTGTTATCACTCTCCCTGATGATGATGAAGACGAGGAACCACTAAAGCACAGAATGAGAAGGAAAGCGTCTGCCAGCAGGGTGCCCCAGGATGTGACGGTGCCTGAGACTCTGGTCGCGGAGGAGGAGAACACCACTCGACACACTGTGTCCTTCGCAGATCCGCTGACGAATGCTCCGCAGCCCTCCCTCTTCATGACGCACCACGTCCCAGAGGACCAAGCTGGCGCTGTGAAGGAGGCGATACGCCAGGCAGGGATCATGATGGAGCAGTTGAAGACCATCCGGGATGCGAGCCAGGCAGCTTACGACGCCAGTTCCGCCCTTCAAAGGAATGTTCTGGTCAGTCGACCACCACTTGTTCTGTTAGGATATGCTATCAAAAAACTTTTCTTTCCAGAATTTATAGTAGTCACCCACTGGGTGTGTCGATTTAAACTCCGTGTTAGCGGGGGCACGCTGAGTGCACCCGCTGGGTGTAGTCCCCAAGGCTAAGGTCGACTGCTGGCAGTCGGCCTTAGGCTTTATAATTTCAGTCTCTCCGTCATTCGACTACGGCGAATGGATTTCACAAACCGGTGGGGGCACGCTGAGTGCACCCACTGGGTGTAGTCCCCGAGACTGTGGTCGACTGCTGGCAGTCGGTTACAGTCTGAAAGAATACATCTTGTTTTTTTTTGAGGTCGACTGGTCGACTCTGTCTTCAAATAGGATTAGTGGGGGCACGCTGAGTGCACCCACTGGGTGTAGTCCCCAAGGCTAAGGTCGACTGCGGGCAGTCGGCCTTAGGCTTTATAATTTCAGTCTTTCCGTCATTCGACTAAGGCCACTGGATTTCACAAACCGGTCGACTGGTCGACTCTGTCTTCGACTGGTCGATTAGTGGGGGCACGCTGAGTGCACCCACTGGGTGTAGTCCCCGAGACTACGGTCGAATGCTCGTATTCGGCTGTAGTCTTAGAAACGCGTGATTTTTCCTTTTTCACTCGAAAGTGAATTATATTTGACATTTTAGTCGATTGGTTCTTCGCAGAACTCCTGTGATCTTGTGGCTCGCTACTCTGAGCTGGAAAACAAGCACATTCAGCTCGAGCTGAATTTGAAGCTGGTTCAGGAGAATCTGACGAAGGCAAAGGAGGAGACCGAAGGTATGTTTGGTGAGACCTTGACGACTGCTTTTTCCCTTTATTTGTTTCAAAATCTGATCTTGCTGTAACTTGCAGGTAAGGTGAGGGAGGCCGAACGGAAGAAGGACCTTGAACTAGCTGAGAAGATCAAGCTTGTTGACGAGAAGTTAGCTTCAGTCGCCAAGCTTGAGCAAGAAAATGCCAATCTGAAAGCTGCCCTTGGGAAGAAAAAAGATCTGGAGGCCTTCCTGAATGGTCTTGCCAAGAAGCTGTTTCTTATGCTTGAAGGTAAATCTCTATGCTCGGCGATCATTTCCAACCGTGGTTTTTCCATTCGACCATCACCTTGACTCGGTGATCGTCCTTGCAGAATTTTGTCAAAACTTTGAAGAAGAAACTAGCCGGCTGGAACCAAACCTTGACCCCGTCAATTCTCCGATGGATGACGAAGTTGCCATGAATGTTTTCTGACTGGAGTCCCGTGTTGCAGCTGTCGTGGACTATCTTGCAAGGCTGAAGGTCGCCACATCTCGCATCGACTCGACGCTCTGGCCCGGGGAGACACTTCAGAACGACCTCGAGTCGCTGATGGCTCGCTTAAACACGATCCCTGGTCGAGTGCAGGAGTGGAAAAAGTCCTCGGCTCGGTGCGGTGCAGATGTTGCTCTGTGTCTGGCCCGAGTCCACTGCAAAGATGCGCGAGAAGACAAGCTGGCGGCCCTTCGGGTGGCCAACACCAAGAAACACGACTTCAGGTCCTTTATGGAAACTTTCCTTGCGGCTGCCACTCGGATCGCAGATGGAATTGATCTTGATGAGTTTGTTGCACCTTCCAGCCCTCCACAGGAGGGGTAAAAAACTTCTTCTAAACTCGAGCTTTAAATTTGCCTCGGTATGCCGAGTGGAGTTGTAACCGATAAACCTTAACGGGCTTAGCGCCTGAGCACTTTCGGTTCCTTTAGGTATCGATCCGAACTTGAATTTGGTGTTTGAATATGATTGCTTTTGGCTCGAAATGCCTTTTGCAGGTTCAAAGCGGGGCGCTTACCGCAATCGACTTATTCCTTAGTTCACTTAGGCGAGCGCTGGGCTGCAGCTAAGCCCCCGAGTGAGAGGTTTGCTCTTCACTCGGTAGGAATTTTGATAACTTAGGCGCGTACTTGGACTGCAGCTAAGCCTCCGAGTGAGAGGTTTGCTCTACACTCGGTAGGATTTCTGATAACTTAGGCCAGCACTGGGCTGCAGCTAAGCCCCCGAGTGAGAGGTTTGCTCTTCACTCGGTAGGATTTCTGATAACTTAGGGGAGTACTTGGACTGCAGCTAAGCCTCCGAGTGAGAGGTTTGCTCTACACTCGGTAGGATTTCTGATAACTTAGGCGAGCGCTGGGCTGCAGCTAAGCCCCCGCGTGAGAGGTTTGCTCTTCACTCGGTAGGATTTCTGATAACTTAGGCGAGCGCTGGGCTGCAGCTAAGCCCCCGAGTGAGAGGTTTGCTCTTCACTCGGTAGGATTTTTGATAACTTAGGCGAGCGCTGGGCTGCAGCTA